>NW_010541112.1:5102-44091 GCF_000687285.1 Phaethon lepturus | reverse complement strand
CTGGACTGTCCTTGACTGCTTAGCAACAGCACAACACATCAGCACCTTATCTACATTTTTTCATCCCAAATCCAAAACACAGCCTCACACTAGCTTCTGTGAAGAAAATTAACTCTATCCCAGCTGAAACCAGGACAGGGACCCAGGCTGGAGCAGTCTGTTCCTGAAGGACGGCACCCATGGGGTGACCCAGGCTGGAGCAGTTGGTGAAGAACTGCAGCCCGTGGGAAGGACTCACATTGGAGAAGTTCATGGAGGACTGTCTCCTGTGGGAGGGACCCCAGGCTGGAGCAGGGGAGGAGTGTGAGGAGTCCTGCCCCTGAAGAGGAAGGAGCGGCAGAGACAACGTGTGATGAACTGACCACAACACCCATTCCCCATTCCCCATCCACCCTGTGCTGCTCAGGAAGGAGGGAGAGAATCTGGGAGCAAAGTTGAGCCCAGGAAGAAGGGAAGGGTGGGGGGAACTTGTTTTAATATTTAGTTTTTGTTTTCTCAATACCCTACTCCGATTTTGATTGGTAATAAATAGAACTAATTTTCCCCTGTTGAGTCTGTTTTGCCCATGACAGTAATTGCTGAGTGATCTCTCCCTGTCCTTATCTCGACCCACGAGCCTTTCATTATATTTTTTCTCCTCTGTCCAGCTGAGGAGGGCAGTGATAGAGCAGCTTTGGTGGGCACCAGGTGTCCAGTCAGGGTCATCCTGGCTGGACAATCAACAACAGGCAAAACATTTTTCCCCACTTGGATCGGATTCAAAGTTTATTCAAATCATTGGAAAGAGTTTCACTCAGCCATAGTCCTCCACAATTTTTGAACGTGAGCAGGATGGCATTTATCATTTATAAAGGTCACAGCATACGGCAGAGGAGTGTTCTGCTCTTCGGACTGACTCAAAACAAAATTAAAATGAGTAGTTGCCTAGAGCAAAACGTGAAGGCTTCGCTGCGTATGCCAAAGCACTGGAAAGCCAGGCCTGCAATATATGCCCTCTTCTGCTGACCAGTAGTGTTAGGATATATGAGAAGACAGTAACTGGAATAGAAAAGAAAAGTAAGTTCTTCCAAAAGAAATAACCACTGCTTCCAGCAGCAGCAGGAGGAGCAATTCTATCTTGGTGTGTCTCTTCTCATAACCTTCACTTCAATTCTTGTCTTTTTTTTTTTTTTTCCCTTTTCTGCAGCAGTCTCACGGCCCGCTGGTTCCAGTCACCTCTGAGGCTGCAAGTGTCAGTGCTGTCAGTGCTGTTGAGGGATCTTGACTAAGTTTTTCTTGTAGCCTCTTCCGTGCTACAGAGGTCATTATACCATCCTAACCTCAAAGCATGGGATATCCATGGTTGTCTGGAGAGCTTGTGGAATCTATGTCCTCCAGTTTTTCAAGAAATGGCCAAAGGAATGGCTAACTTGATCTGGTGGTGGTGACAGTACTGCTTCTAGCAGGAGGCTGGACTTGGCGACCTCCAGAAACACCTTACACCCTAAATTTCTTTGATTCCATGTTATCATCGGCCATATGAGATCTCCAGTCATTCACTGAAATAACCATTAGAGCTGTGTTAGAATTTCCCTGTCTCATTGTTAGACTAGAAGTGCTGATTTGGTAGATTAGTTGTCCTTTCAAGTAGCTGAGCGATCTGAAATTTTTGACACTATGTATGGGATGGTGCTGATTTATACCAGCTGAGGGTATGGCATTCAAAGTGCACTTTAATTTTACTTTGTCTATTGTATGCAATTCTATTTTGTTAACAACTTGTATTAATATTTTAGGAAACATGACATCAAAATGAATTGACAATCTTTTTTTTTTTTTCTTTTTTCGTTTTTATTTCTAAAAAGAAGAATCTAGATCGTACTGTTGCTTCAAGCAAATTCTGTTTCTAGTCCTGGAATTGAAGCATACAATAGAACAGGCAGCTTTTATTTCAGACTGTCATAGCTCCCTTTGGTCCAATAAATTTAAAAGCAAGTGGTTTCTATGTAGGTCCTTTTTGTATCACAGCATTATTTTTACATAAATTCACTTAAAAAAACTATAAGGGGGGGATATTCTTCCCAGTTGTGAGACCTCAAAGGAATATTGTTTTGACTGGACATTCACTTATAGGATAAATGTATGTCACTGCAAAGAGTTCCCAGAAATGTAATGGGAACTGCTGCCAACTCTTTCACTTGTTCTGCTCCGTAAAAGGGACACAGCCATGCAGCCACTGTAACAGCTAGAAGACATTATATGCCACGTGCAGTCCAGCTAAAATACGGGACAGTCCAGTTAAAATCTGGGAACGGGGTTCCTCTGCATCAGTGCAGGAGGAAGTACCTACTGACTTGAAGACAGAAATCTCTGTTATACCTGAATAGTAGCAGGTAAACAGAAGGACAAAAATCTAAGGGGCCTGAGGCTCTTGTGTCAGTTGTGTCTTCCTGCACTGCTGAAGTACTGCTAGACTGTAATGGAAGTGTTGCCTTCACGACAGCAGGTTGTGGAGGACAGGGTCCATACTTTCGCATATACATGTGAAATGACGGTGCAGGAAACAAAAATTGGTAAAAGTCTATGTTTCAGACCACTGTGAAGCCTTACTGAAGACAGTCCAATAATCTTCAATGAATCAAATAGTTTCTTCCCTGTCTGCTCATTGTCAGTTCACTGTTTAGTTGAGAGCACATCAACATGGCGTTAACCCAGGCAGATGTTACCTTGTTGGAGACGTTGGACACAGGCCAGCTCTCATCCAAACAGTGTGCGACCTCGTTAGCACTGTACTGAGCCCGAGCTTAATATCCCACTTCTCAGTAGTACTTATCCCCTCAGGTTCAGCACTGCACTAATGTGGTGGGATCGTTTTTGTTCAGCTTGGAACACACACAGAGAGACTCGCAGCTGGATAATGTGTAGGCATGACTCAGGTGTTTTGTTTTTAGCATTCTGTAAAAAAACCCGGCAACATCCAGGCACTCTTGTAGCAGCAGTAGTTCAAAGTAGTCCAAATAATGTTTTGCTGTAAGTTCAGGTGCCTATTTCTTTTCCGCATGGATAACAGTCCAAATGTTTCCGTCTATTATTGCTTAGTTGATCCCACTGCATGCTGTTCATATGTATCTGATTACCACATTGTCAGTAAAAGTTGAAGAACAACCTTGTGGTTTGCCAAAAATTAAAAAGGATAATCAGTAAGATAGTTTTACCTTGGCAATGAAAGTAATTACACATGACGTCAAAACAAATACAGATGCTCCTTTTGAGAAAAGTTCTTTTGGGCACACTGTATTAACTATGAATTTTTAACAGTTCTAAATCATCATATTATGTGTATTAAGCATTATAATTCCTCTGGCTCTCAGTAAATATAATCACAATTTTATTCAATTGCCATGTATGTTCTGTAGGCCTGTTATTTTTCCTTTTCACCCATTTCCAATAACATGCTTTTTTTATAAGTAGTTGACCATGATATAGTTAAGACTTCTTTTTGTGGGAGAGGGATCATTATATTATACATGCTTTCTCTTACTGTAAAGAATTCTGTTTCCTTACATTTGGTGAGATAAATACAGTGGTGACATTTGTAAGAATAGAACAAGAAAAGTCCTGTGAGGTTCCAATCCCCATCAGCATCATGGACATGTAAAGTGCAAAGCATTATCTCCTTTGCCTATGAAAATAGTTCTGGAAGAAGCTAAAGCATACTCAGTTGTTTCCATTTGTGAAGTTCTCCCTAGATATTTTCTGGGGCTGAATGTCTTTCTATGAAAGAAATTACAGGCCTTTGTTCATAGTCTGAGGAGCTTATGATACAGCTCTGAATCCTCTCTGTTTCCATCCAAAGTTCTTAAATTGTATAGATCCATATCACTTTGACTGTGGCTATCCACTGCTCAAAGACCTTTTTCTTTATGGAAGTGATTGAGATCACATTAGCATTGTCAGATTTTTTACTAGAGGCCATGAGAGATCATCTAGGACTCTCACGGTCCAACATCTGTAGGCTGTTCCCTCCATGAACTGAATGGGGGGAGCAGAAGAAGAAAAGGCGGCTGCCGTGGGATTGCTTACATGGAAAGGGTAAGTAGCCCCCTCTCTGTGTTGGAAGATAACTATTGATATGACATGGTTGTGGTGCTCCCAACTGAGACAAAGAATATTACCACTTTACAAGGCACCAAATAAACCCTAGTGGGCAACTATCTTCAGAACTGTGTGTGGTTCTGGTCACTCCATTTGGACAGATGCATTAAAGTAGAAACAGTTGCTGAGAAGGGTGATGGTAAGAGGAAGGCCTGTTTTATTAGAGAGGAATAAAAGAACTTGCCTTGTGTAGTCTCACAAAAAAGCTGAGAAAAGGCGTATTACTGGCTGTAGATAAATGGAAAGTAAATTCCAGGGTGGAAAGCATCTATTTAAGTGAAAAGATAATAGGCATAATCAGAAGTCAGTATAAGCTAACCATCATTGTTTTTATGTTAGAAATTAAAAGTTTTGGTGCTGTCAGAGAACAGGACTTCTGGGATAGCCTTGGCTATTGGCACAGTGCATGTGAAAGCCTGACTGATTTTAAAATGAAGCTTCACCAGTTTTTGAAAGGGATTAGTTGATGTGGCACCTGTGGTTATTAGGGGACTAAACACAGTGACCTGGGAGATCCTTTTTAATTCTGTGCAGAATAAGATGGATTTGTGCAGAACATCCCCTTTCTACTCAAAATCAGAAAGAACATGATTAGATTAATCATCTTTATCAGCCTTTTGGCTACAATTTGAGCATCGGTTATTGCAATGCACACCACATTAAGACAACGCTTTCTCTGTGTTGTAAGACTACGTACAGTCCCATGCTTGCTTTTAATGGTGGTCAAAGAACAGAAATTGCTGGAATAGAGGGAAATGTCAGAATATATGGTCATGTTCCTTTTTCTCTGCCCTCTCCAAACCTAAAGTAGGAATGTAGCTTTGCCACTGAGTATCTCTCAAAAGGGGGAAAAACTGTTCACTCTACATTCATGGACTTTAATGTATGCACTTTAATGAATGAATGTTATGTGTCTGACAGCCTGGTCCCAATTAAAGAATACATTTTAAGGCATTTTCAAGTGTATTACTATTCCTTATGGAATTGTGGAAGAGCTGCCACCAACCCTTCAACAGAGCTAATGGGTAGACCGTGAAACCAAATTTGCCTCAGACTTTTTCCTGCATGACAGAAAATTCAGGGAAGAATTTCCACACTTCTGCACTTGATTCAGTGCCTGGAGATATGAGAGGAAATGGGAAACAGGTCTAATCTTTGTTTCTTTTCCTTGGCAATTTTAATTCATGAAAATACTCTCTGTGCCCCCAAATCCAAGTCTTCCTCTGCTGATCTCACTTTCTTCTCTACAGTCTTTAAACAAAACAATGTGATATTACAATTAGCTTAGACTGAGGAGAAGTTGCTGCGCCAGCTAAAAAGTTGGCACCACACCTTCTATTCAGAATGCTGCACGTTGGTGGTGTCTGTTCAGATAACCTCTAGCTACAGTTGAGTAATGCCACAAATGGGGAAAACCCTAGAGAAATAGGAAAATCCCTAACTGTTTGTGCATTGTGTAAGTATATTTTGCCTAGGCTCTTTGCCAAAGCAGATATGAATCAAAGATGCTCTCTGTATAGGAGTAAAATGTACTATCATGTTCAGGATCTTATTTTTGCATAAAAGACACCCACGGCATTTGTGAGAGGGGAAGAAAATTTCCATTCTGGTTTTAGTGTGTTATGTTTTTCTGTTGCATTCATCACTGAAAATTCCTGAAAACAAAAGATATAGAAAGTGGGAGAGGAACTTGGTTAATTTATTTGAGTTCTTCTTTGAGACAAATAGTCTCTTTTGACTATTTTGCAAAATAGTTATTAAAAAAAATACCCCCTCCCCCTTGGTATTGTACAATAAAAAGAAACACTTATTAAAAAAAAGGAATTGAGCTGTGACCAAATGCTCGCTGTAACTGGCAAGTGTTTGTGCAAATGTTTGATTATGTAAACCTTCCCAACAACTCCTCACTCAGAACAAAACCAAGTGCCCAAGAATGACAAAACATCTCCCTACCAGAATAAAAACCTCTGGTGGATATGTTTCTTTTTTCCCATGGAGAAGATGAGAAAATAAATGCAAGATGGTACTGGAAAGTGCTCAGATGGTAGGATTCATCTGAGCAATAGTGAAAAACAGGAATTAATTAGGAGAGACTAGAAGGTATAGTCACCCACAGAAGTGGGTGGGGTTTTTTTAATGTTTGTAACTTAAGATAATTTATTTATATACACTTTGCATTTTTCAAGTATCATAACAGGGACTCCAAAGCACTGGTCGTCTTTAAGAAAAAGGCTGAATCCTCTGAGTTTTGTGAGATTTTTGTTGTCTGCTTCAATGGGATCTTGATTTTTTTTCTAATGTGTTTTTGCACCATGACTGTAGCTAGAAAGAATGGTTAGAGAAGTTAGTTTGAAGATGATATTCTAAGAAATTTTGACAGGCAGTTGGAAACTCTCTCAAGCCACCTAACTGAAGTACTTTCAATAGTCTGGCTGCAAAATGGGAAGTTAAAAATACAGAAGTAATTTGCTAAATTATCAACCTCATGAGAGATTAATTTCTTCCAGTTAAGCAGTAGCTCAGCAATTAGTTGATGCGACAGTTAGGTTTTCTCACCAAGAAAGCTAGCTCCCTAACTCGCTCACTCAATCTTTTTGCAGTTATTTTGTATATTTGTCTATTCCACTCCCTAAGGCCATGGAGAACCTCAAGTGAAGAGACTGAATTCAAATTGTCCTTCTGCATACTCCTGCAGGGATTGATTACAAATAATTCAACACTAGGGCTTTGAAACAGCAGTTAAAATTCCAGCGGAGTTTTATGTGATCTGGCATGTTCCACTTTTATTGGTTTAGTGTTGCACTGAATTATTCAGAAAGCTATAATCTTCTCCTTTCTATTGATAAATCTGTATTGAGAGAATCAGCAAACTACAAATGAAGCTTTTTTTTTTATTTTGGCAGAAATAATTCATAAATGACAAACATTTCTATGAACACGTTGCAGCAGAAATGAGGCCACATCAGTTACATTTTTCAATCCTTCAGGGGGATTTGAGGAATTTATGAAACCATTGAAATAGAAGTACCCCAGCTACAGAACAGTTATGTAAAGAAGTTTGGTTTCCTTTAGATTTCCTTCTCTGTGTGCTGATGCAGTATTGTGTAGAAGCAGCCAAAGAAATATCTTTAATAATGTCACAAGTAATTTTTATAGTCTTCTGTCTATGAAAGTATATGATTATCTCTGTCTTCTTATAAAAATGTTTTAAAATACCACCTGTATGCATCTGTACTTTTATGTACTGTACTTTTATGTACTGTACTTTTTTTATGTACTGTACTTTTATGAGTCATAGTGATAAACTGCCAAATGTAAAAGACGACAACTTAGCTCCAGAAGTGATTATTAAAAATAAAAGATGCCAAAAGGTCAAAGGAATAACTACAGGTTAGATACTGGTAACTGGTTTTCTAAAGGCCGCCTTTAAAACAAGCATATCTAGCTAAAAACTTAAAAGCGGTGAAGAAGGGATAGAAAACAGGCTTCTTGGGTACTCTAGGCAGCTGCCACAGGGTAGCTATCACGCTGCCATTTCCTACCTGCAGCAATAATCTGATTTTGCTCTACAGCTGTGTTTATAAAGAGGACAGAATTACCTGTGGATGAAAGCCTCATGGAAGACCAAGCAATAATTATTTTATGATGTGCTAATGCTTGCCCAGGCTGTAAGCCTCTGTGTTTGTCTGCAACTTGAAAACTTCCCAATGTCCACTGAGGGACTTTTGCTGGCTCTGAAACTCGCAGACTGCTGGCTTACTGGCAAGATCCGAAAAGGTTTTAGAGGGACTGAGAGCTGCCAGTCCGCTTGAGAGCGGAGGATGGTGCCTGCTCCTTTTGTGGGTGTGCCAAACGTGTCTCTGTGAATGAGGCACTGATTTTAAAAGAAAGCAGAGGGGAACATATATGCTGTATACAAAGGAATACTGATATAAATGCTATGTCAGAAACTTGAACGTCAGAAGAGTAGAAAACAGTATTTACTGGGTAAGTAATAGCCTTTCTTTGGAATGTCTTGCGTACTATTCAAAATAAGATTTGTTATTTTTATACTCTACAGGATCCTAGTGTGTGGTTAAGTGTTTATTTTACTGGGAAAATGGATGTAGTCTGTCTGAAAGATAGCTGGAAACTTGCTAAAATCTCAGTTTCAGGCTCACTTTGCCTCTTACAAAACACTTTCCCACTCGAACATGGTAGGTACTGTGCCTGAGTAATTAAATTTTCAGGGTTCTGAGCCAGATAGTTATCAGAAATAATAAGGCAAGTCTTATTTCTAAACTTTATTTGCAATTACCGTAATACTTTCTTCCATTGGCTTAGTGTGATCTTCTAAAATTCATATAATATTCAGAAGTGTTCTTGGATATCTTCCATTAAAAAATGTTTGGCTTCTTTGCCCTGGTATGAAGCAGTGCATTGTAATGTCTGTCAAAACAGTAAATAAGCTATTTGTCAGTGTGAATGGCCATACCTCATAAAACAATATCTGTATTTGGTGGAACTGTTATACTTGCTATAACAATTGCACCTCAGTAGAAATACATGAAAATAAGGATAATGCTGATCTTGTATTCCCCTTTCTATCATGCAGTAGTGATGTGCATTTTCATTGTATTTGAAAATATTTTTTTCATCTTGAAAATGATTTCTGTTGTGGACTGTAAATACGTTTACTTGTTTATATTTGTTTATATTTGTGTACAATGATGGTATGTTTATATTTGTGTACAATGATTAATCAATATTTATTTTTATTGTTACCTCAGCTTTTATAATATTTTTGTTTCTGTTTGCAGGGGATTCATTGTAAAAGCAAACCTTCCAGTGAGTATACATCATTTGCATTTTTGCTACCCTTGTTTTTGAAAGCTAAAGATAATTTATTGTGGATAATAAATCCACTTTCCTGATGACATCAGACCCCTGTCATGACAGGGTATTTACCGCAAGTTTCCTTGTACAAAACAGGAAATTGGTAGGCTCTGATAAACAATAGGTTAATAAGGACCGTGCTTTATAATTTTCCTTACCATAGGTGGTCATTGGGAGAATTTGCTTAGCCATTTCACACGTTTTTGTTGCTTCTACTTATTATTATTGCCGACAGTAATAACACAGGCTCTTGAATTACCTGCACTGCGAGGCCTCCATCAGCCACTCCTCCCGTGCACACAGTCGCCTGGCGGGGAAGCAGGAGGCAGAGGCCCCCTCTGGGAGGACAGGCCTAGCCGGAGGCCCAGCTCTGAGCTCTGCTTGTCTCCACGGTGCCTTGCCTGGATCCGTCTGGCAGAGACTCCACAGACAGGGAGAAGCTGCAGTGCTGAGCCGCAAGCGCGTGCGATGCTGCCGCTGTGTGATTCAAAAGAGCCAAAGAAATTTAAAGTCACCTTTAGACAGCTCCAAGTGTCATTAAGCAGACATCTTTATCGCAGCGCTGGACGCATGGGGGATATCTCCTCCTGACATGCGTGCGCTGAAACAAAAGTCCATCCTTTATATACCTTAAAGACATGAATATTCACACATTTTCCAAGAAATCACCGCCTCCTTGCTCATCTACTACATCTATGTAATGCTGGCGTTGCAAAACTACACTACGCATGCGTGGGGGTCTCGGGTGGTCGTTTGGGGAGTCAGCCCCTGCTCCTTTTTCCCTTTTATGGTCACAGGTCTCCTGAGGATAGTTTCTTCTCCTTGGATGTTTGCCCCTTCTGTTGTCCAGCCAAGTGGTTCCTTCTTATCATCCTTGTGAGAGCACTCCTGCCAGTCTGTCTCTATGCTCAAGGTCAAGATATCTTCTCCGTTCTTTTTAATCTCTCAGTCCTTGCTCTTAACTCTTCTTTGTTTTAATTTTCATGAGGCCTGCTTTCCTCATGATTAACTGTTTACTCATAGGTAATGTTAGCATTGAGGCAAATACAGCCTAAGGACTATGAGAGTAGGCCGTTAAACATAATCACACAGTTATTAGGCTAAAGAATTCTATACTAAAGTTAAACTAATAATGTAATCAATAACCTTCCATATATTAAGAAATTTACAAAACTTACAGTTGATTAGTGACACATGCTAAAGCCTTATAACCATTTTAGATCCTTGTTTCATGTGGTGCTGGACATGAGCCAAACATCAGCTGTCATGAGTCTCACTCTGGAAACATGACATTTATGGAACACGTGCTAAGGTGCAGAGAACGAACACAGCTGTGGAAAGGATGCAATTAAAAGTCCCACCTGAAAGAGTCTCTAGCCTTCTACTGGCAAGCAGAGTGAACCATCAACGGCTCGTTCAAGGACTGTGAATGGGTCTTTTTAGGATTAGGCAGCTGAGCTGCTAGTTACACAAACTACGTGGAGAGAGTCGTAGAAGAAGAAACAGGGGTGTTGACCTCTGCTCTGCCTAGCTGAAGCATGCCTTCATGCCCTCAGGCAGCACAGGCTGAGAAAACCAAACCCTTCAACCCTGGTCTCAAAGGGAAGGACACTTGCAATACTGTTGGTTTTGGAGTTAAAATCTGTGCTGGGTGTTACACAAATGCAGATCTAGATAGTGGAGACTCACTACAGGTACCACGAGGTGGTGATTCATTCCACCTATTCATTCCATCTTAGGACAAGGTGAAACTGTGTGCTGGGAGGGAGGCGAGAGGGGTTCTTCCTCTCTGTTGATTGCTAAAGGTGCTTAGATGTTGCACATAAGCTTAAACTAGATGTTTAAGTCTTAGCTGGATGTAGACTTTGGTCACTGAAGAGTTTGTAAACTAAAGATCCTTATCTTTCAAGATGATGTACATGAAGCAGAGCTGGTTGTAGTTTTTCAGTGCTGCCTGAAAATGACTTATCAGCTATCTTTAATACAAGTAACATGTAGGATGACTCAGTCTTATAGGGGTGACGAAAAAACATTTTTTTAGTCTTCGTTCTAATTCACTTGTGCAACAGTGGGTGTATACTCATTTCCATACTTCCTTTTCTGTAGTCATTCTTTTTATTATTTATTATTTGAGGTAAAATTACCTTAAAAGACCTTGATTGTATAACAGAGCACATTTGCAGTAGTCATTGCTTTTAGCTGCAACAAAAAGGTGACTTTATTTCCCAGAATTTGCAGATCAGCTCAGTAGTATGTGGCAACATAGCTTTGACTCTGCATTCTCCCTCCTGCTCTTCTAGAGTATTAGTAGTACATAAGGGCTACTGTAGTATTTGAAGTTCACTGTAATATATCCAGACATTGATATCAATACATCAATGATTCTAAAAAAGCCTTACATTCTTCATAAAATGGATTTGGCACAGTATATCACCATGTTGTCCATTATCCTTGAAGGTTTGAAATACTTTCTCAACGTACAACTGTGAAACCCTTCTAATTTATTATGCATTGAAATCTCTTGTGAAATGGATTTTGGGCTGTCAGCCCGAAATTTAATCAATTTCATAATTGATGTAAGTACTTTTAAGCAGTGAATTTTGGTATTTATTAACTGAAGTGCACAATGTGTGTATCTCAGGAGAGCATATCTAGGTTGTTTATGAAGTTTGTTGAATCATCATAATGCACAGATGTAGCAGATACTGTGGTAAATCATATGCAAATAGGTTTGAAATGCTACTGTAATTTATACTCATGGAATGATGCTCCAGTGAAGCAATTTTAGTGTGCTTTAGATATGCTCACAGATTTAGCACTGTCAGTATCCTAAGTCATTCGAATTCTTACAATTCTTGTAGGGAAGAAAAATCAGACAAAAAAACACTTAGGATTTTCCATTGGGTGTTGGCCTGGACCTGTTATTAATGGGTTTTCTCTGCAACTTTTTTTTGCTGTTCTCCAATTTAATCTTCTTGCTTGAGGCTTCAAAATATCCATCTAATCATTTCTGTTGCTTATTCATTGCTCAGCTCTGGCTTCTATTATACAAGTGTACATAAGGTGTGTTTTGCTGTCGTGACAGTTCTGGGTTGATTGCTGCATTATCAGATAAAAAAATAATCTGCTGTGGTTGAGCTGATGGCAAAAGTACAAAAAGTGTCTACATGCTGAATAATAAGCCTTGGCTTCTCTATGCCTGGGCTTATATGTGTCCATAATTAAGGAATCTTTTATTACAGCAACAATCCCTCTCTCATGTAGGGCTAATTACAATTATAATTCATAAATATAAAATTTAGGCAAGATTTACTCAACAGATGGTTTGTGTAGGAAGATGTATCTTTGTCTTCTGGGGTGTACATCAAACTACTGGTGAGAAAAGGAAGGAGGTGTGTGTTTCAGAGGAAACTATCTAAGAGGGGGATTAAATGATGATAAGGTAAGAGTTTACTAAGAATTAGTCAGAAATGAGTGATGATTTACAGATAGAGAATGAAATTTATTTTCTGTCAGCTCTTCCTTGTATTATATATTTATTGTGATCCAAAACTAATATCCTCATGCATGATATGATCCATTTAAATTATTATTAATGAATTTTACAGCATCTTTTGCAGTTCTCAAAATGTGTCATAAAATTAATGGGAAAAAATCCAAAGTGGAAGAGTAATTTCATTTTATCCAGTGTATTACTTGTTTGTTCTCAGTTTGAAGGTAGAGACTGTGATCAAGGGGAACAGTGGCCCTGCTTATGGACAGACAGTAGTCTGTCCATAATGCACCTAGGTATGTCAATAATGTCAATGTCAATAATCCACCTAGGTATGATTTAGGATTCTCCTGAGCTAGTTCCAAACCTGTGACATCTGATAATACCATAATTCAGGCAGTACTAACTAAGGACTGAATTCAATTAAGTCATGACAGTCTCCCCTAAAAATAAGTAGCGTCAAATAATATGGTCAAATTCACCCAAACAGAATACTTTGTAAAGAACTGTCAGCTTTGACAATGTGTGTGTGCGTATATACATTGCTCTTCCCTTAAATAATTTCTACACAGACATAGGAATGGGCAAGGTTATAGGCCTGGATCAAGAAATTTACACCAACAACGAAAGAATTAAGCAGAAACTGTTGCTCCTGGATACCATTTGGTATCCACAACTGCATGTCATATGATGCAGTCAAGAAAATATCTTTTTGAGCAAAGAAACAGAGCTAAAGCATCACTTACCACATTGTTAGTAATAATTATCAGGTAGTTCTGCAGTATAATAACCTCCCAATTAACTGTGGGTGGATTGATTGGGTGTTGTACAATAACCGTCCACCCTGAGATACCTTCAGGATTATTACAATACCCGTTCTTGGAACATGGAACATGCCGTTCGCATCTGGCTGATGTGCACTGTACTTCTTAAGACTACCTCATCTCTGTGAAAACATGTTTACAAATTCTGCAAAAGTCAATGTACTCCACAGCTCTTAAAGCCTAATTTGTATATTTTGAATGATCTGTGGTTTTTCTTTGATTTGCACAAATTGTCTTCTCTCATTACAAATATTACCTTGGATAGTTGAGAGCTCACTTTACTGTCAGTTGTGGTAGTGTCCTTGTTTTTCCATTCTTTTCCACTTGGTTCATACCAGCATACCCTGTTGCCTTCAAAAGATGCTTAATGGCACAAAACCAGGATAATGGAGTGGACATTCAGGTGTGAAGCATTTGTCTTTTCTGACTTTTGATATGTATCACACAGGATTTATTTCTCCTAAAACCAAGTATGAGGGCACCTTAAGAGCTGACAGATTCAAGCCAAGGTACCACATTTATGTCAGCCTATCTTCTCATCCTGCATGTATCAGTATCCAATGCCTGAAAATGGGTTTCGGCTACAACTGGACACTGTGAAAGTGAGGATCTCATAATATAGAAAGAGGTCCTGTACAGGTTAATACACTTTCAATCTTTAAATTTAGAGTACTTTATTGGAGGGGTTGGAGGGGTAAGTAAGGATAAGCTTTGACCTTCCTCCTCCTCCTCCTCCACATCCTACCTTTCATCTGTGAGAACTGTGGACATATCTTCCATGTGAGTCAATGGATATCCACACTGGACAATAATTCTTGGCTAGACATTGAGGGATGCACCCTTTCCTGATGAGTTAAGAATGTTATCCTGTATTTTATAGCAAGCACAGTATTGTGGCATTGCTGTTTCATACTATGCTCTTTGCCATACTAGTTAAACTCCTTTTAGGAATATGTTAAGCAGTATGACTAATAAGAGTCAAATGTTTTTTTTTTCTTCTTCCAGCCTCTCCCCAGGATGAGGAGAAAGTGCAATAAAATATTTTTTTTTTACTCAGGTGTCTTTTAACTTTTATGCTATGTACCAAAGTGAGAAGAAATCTTTCAAAGAAATTGCTATGATGTAGTTGCAGCTAAAATGAGGTGTGCTGCATTGCATACTGCAAAGCCAAAGGACAAAACCCAATTCCCTGCCTATTTGTTCTGATAGTTTCTTGAACTTAATTTTTGGGACTACAAACAATGTATGTGAGGTAGAAAAGCCCAAGGAATGCATTGGGGATTAAATCCACTGTACCAACATAAATTCATAAATAAATAACTGATTTCTGTGCAAGGCAGTCTCATAAGTAGCAAGAGATTAAATATGGCTAATTGATGAGAGCTGGGGTCTTAGGACCGTTTTTTTTTTCTTCTTTTACATTAGGCTGTGCAAACCAATGTCCCAAGGCTTTGGGATGACTAAATTTATATAGGAAAATAAGATGAGACATAGTAGTTGTGTTCTTTGCCTATTGTTTGCACCTTGAAGAAGGCCTGGGTAATGTTTATTCGGCTCTTGCTGTTCTGGTCTAAAGCAGAAGGAAATCCTGTAGGTGTGAGGGATTTTTCCATGGCTAGGAATGCAATGGTGCCCTCTTGTGTGAAAGTGATATTTTAACAGCAGTTGAGACCATCAGCCAACCCTAAAATTAAAATACTACCTATGAGAGTGCTCACAGCACACAGGCAATGGTTTTGAAAAAAAGTTTAAATGAAGTATTAGTCTAGCCACAATCTGGCAGATTTGATTGTTTAAAAACATTCTTAGTCTAGGTGTGCTCTGCTAGTCTTAACTGTTAGAAGTGTGACTCCTTCCTCCTGTGGGTTAACACTTCCCTAAACCAGGAAATTTATTATCAAACGCCATCTGTAGTGTAGTTCTTTCCAACCCCCCTGCATTGCTAGTGAAGCCAACTAGTTATGTTGGCCATGTGAAAGTCTCAGGTCAAGTATTGGCTTTGCTGAAGTCGGTTCCTGCTGATTTCAGTAGAGCTGGAGATTCACCTTCGGTGCTTTCTCTCCCCCAGATATCTTGTGCACGATGAGATTTCTATGTCTTTGTATTTGCATTGCAGATGACATTTTTAACAGCTTCTGCCATGATGCTCCTGCATCTTTATCTTCTATGGTACTGAAAAGCATGAAGATCTCAACAGTGATGAAATGTGTCCAAGGAAGCCCATGCTCTCTTCATTTAAACATTAAAGGAACTCTGAGTCTGGATGGTAGGAAGTAGATTTGCTGCTGAATAATTTCTGTTTACTTTTTGTTTATAGATTTTCAGCCAAGTTTTGTTCCATATTGCAATATTTGTGTCCAAGCTCTTTTCACATAATTATATCAGAAAGATATTTTTTGTGAAACCATTTTATCATAGAATCATAGAATACTTTGGGTTGGAAGGGACCTTCAAAGGTCATCTAGTCCAATGCCCTTGCAACGAGCCGGGACATTTTCAACTAGACCAGGTTGCTCAGAGCCCTGTCCAATCTGACCTTGAATGTTTCCAGGGATGGGGCTTCTCCCACCTCTCTGGGCAACGTGTGCCAGTGTATTACCATCCTCATTGTGAAAAATGTCTTCTTTATATCTAGTCTGAATTTACCCTCTTTTAGTTTAAAACCATTACCCCTTGTCTGATCGCTACAGCTCCTGCTAAAAAGTTTGTCCCCATCTTTCTTATAAGCCCCCTTTAAGTACTGGAAGGCTGCAGTAAGGTCTCCCTGGAGCCTCCTCCAGGCTGAACAACCCAACTCTCTCAGCCTGTCCTCAATCCCTCTGATCATTTTTGTGGTCCTTCTCTGGACCCGCTCCAACAGGTCCATGTCTTTCATCCAGCTCCAGAGCTGGATGCAGGACTCCAGATGGGGTCTCACCAGAGTGGAGTAGAGGGGCAGAATCACCTCCCTCGACCTGCTGGCCATGCTGCTTTGGATGCAGCCCAGGATACGGTTGGCTTTCTGGGCTGTGAGCGCACAGTGCCGGCTCATGTCCAGCTTTTCATCCCCCAGGACCCCCAGTACCCACATTTTACTACAAACTAGAATAAAGACATGGCCCTTCTCAAGGGAATGAGAACTGTGATAATGAATTTAAGACAACTGAATTTTTGCTTCCAACATAATACACTTAACTTGTCCTCTACCAGTGCCCCAAGCATACTGCTGCCCTTTTCTTTCTTGCTCTGACATGCGTGCATGCACACATGCACTCCCCCTCCCGCCCCCCAAATTCTGTCTGCCTTGGTAACTCAGACATGAGTGACTGCCCCAACAGAAGGAGAAACAGTCTATGTGTCTGAAGTTACAATTCTGCGCTAAAATAAAATTAAATCACTCAAACATTTTAGGCATAGTCTCTTTTTACTAACACCCTGCCATTCATGTGCTTAGTGTGTTACCATTTAGGTAATTCCTGGTGTGCTTCACTCAGAATTAATAGGTTTATTTTTTAAGTTTACAGAAGAATTTGCATAATTAAAGCTTTAATTTATAGCGATCTATATTAAATCCTTGTTACTACCCCCGTGTGTGTGTTGTTTTAACAGAGATAAAATAGATGTGCCTTTCACTTAGAAGGAAAGCTTACTATATGGTATATTTTAATTTATTTTTTGGTTTTCTTAAAGTTGCTCAAATTATATTTTTGAAATCTATTCCTAACTCATTTCAGAAAATATCCGTGGGCTGGAAATATGTTCTCTTTCACTGGACACACAGCAATCTCAGTGCACGAACGTGAGATTTGCTAGGAAAAAAAGCAAGATGCTTAATGGAAAGAAGGTAGACTCCTTTTTTGGGTTGTTTTTAATTTAAACATTTATGAGCCTTTGGAAAAAATATTTTGTATCTCTCATTTTCTTCTCTTATTGACTTTGTGGAAAACTGCAATGAAATTTATGCTTCAGCATTGTCAAATGAAACTTCATAACAAAATATCCTTTTATAACCTATAAATTCAGTTCTCCACCATTTTTATACTTCTTGCCTTTACCTTTTTGCAAGAGAAACTGCTCTGCAAAGCTGAATTTTCATATCAATCTTGCTAGCTTTCTTTTTTTGCCCACCATATCGTGGGTAAGCTTTTGTAACTCCAATTGCTAGGAAGCATAATGCCACAGGGATTTTAAGTACATAAATATGATTTAAGTTCAACCATGTCAATGGAATTTACACTTCTAGAAGACAGCGAAGTGCCTAAGCACTTGTGCATATCTGTCCTGAAGTCATTGTAATAATTGCAAAAGCAGAGTACAATTTTTTACTAAACTAAACCCAGAAGTATTTGTTATTAAAATACGCAACTAGGAAAGAAAGAAAACCATCCTTGACCAACTGAATTTTTGCTTCCAATTACTGGTGGATAACTGTTATTAATCCCATACAAAGTGTGTTACTTCATGTGCTTTGTAAATGTTATATTGATTGCACATGTGAAACAAAGTTCTTCTCCCAGACTGCAGTTGCAGTTTACGCTCTGTATCACTTGATGATCAAATGTGCCTATAGGCAATGCGGGGCCAGCAATGAACAACTGGTAGCTTTTAGGGTAAGGCAAGACTCAACAAACGCACTTAATGAAATTTTCTTAGTTTCGGTTCAGTGACTAGAATGGTGACATGAGCTGTCCTGTACCCTCCAAATGCCTTCTACCAAATAGGAGTATATCCAACATGAAAACCTATATGGAATTTAATAATTACTGCTAGCAGTGAGAGAATGACCTGCTGTAACTGGACCCCGACTTTTGTCTCCTAAATTACTTTCTCTCTCACAAACTGTTACTGGAATGAATAAATTTGCTGAAGTTGTCATTAAATGTTTAAACAGACTTTTTTCCCTATTCTGCAAGTGTTTGTGCTTGTAAAACACCTACAAACTAGGACTTTTGGTAGTATGGAAGACCTTTTTGCTTTTGAAGTTCAATAAGCATCGGGTACCTGTATTTCTATGCTTTTAGTATTATTTCATAGCTTGTAGATATTTGGATTTCTGGAATTGAAAGCAACATCCTAGATTAGAAGTAATGATATGCTTGGAAATCCTTTCATTCAATGGCATCTGCTTCTTTTACATTCTTAATGCTGTATTATCTGAGACTGCTTAATGCTCCTCGTAAATAGCAATAAACCTGAACAAAGAATATTGCTTGCTTAACTCTGGTAACCAGTGGTTTTCAGGTATTCTGGAAGTCACACACAAACTTGATTTTATAAATGTTTTAAACAGGTACAGGTACAATTCAATTGCATTGAAGTCAATGTAGCACAACACATCTACGTGACCATGAAAACAGTACCAAATTACTGTGAAGTCAAGCTGAGTCAGGAATACTACGTTGAAGGTAGGAAAACACCTTAAACCAAATGTTTTTCAAGAAACACCTTTTCAAAGAAAAAAACCCAAAACAAACAAAAAACCCCCCAAATACAAAGCCAAATCATGTTCTGGGATACACTGATTTAACTGATGGTAGATCTCCTATGCCAGGACCAGTCTTATTCTACATTTCAATGATTTATTTTGTGCATAGAAATGTCTGACTAGCTATAAAAAACAGAGACCAGAGTTTATATCTAAAAGTACATGGAAAACTGAACTACATTATGCATTTGTCCTAACTGACCTTCTTGTGTCCGGCATGCCCTCTTTCTCTGCCTGCAGTTCAGTCCTGTGTGCTCCCTGTGCGTAAGATAGAGCCTCTGCATCTCTTCATGGTTAGGCCACGGGTGGTTTCAGAGATTGAGGCAAGCTTAGTAAGAAAATGTAAAGAAATTTCTTTTTACTTTCATTAGCTAGCTGTTCTATTGCCTGTTTTCATGTAACTGGATAAGATAAGGTAGCATTTTTCCATGTTTTTGGAGTAAGGTGCCTACTGTGTGCATATAAAAAGAGATTCAGCACTGTGTTCCAACCAAGATACAGTGTGGATAGTGAAGACAAGTGCACCAAATGGTGTTGCAAAAATGAAATGAGACCCCTTGTTTGGTCTGGTGCCCGGGCTTGTCCTGCCTTCCCATCTCCAGAGCCTGTGGGTGGGTGACTCTTGCCCTTGCCCCTTGGTACTGTACCATCCCTTGCACACAGTATCAGACGCGTTGTGGCTGTTTCACTCTTTCATAGAAGTAAAGCCTTTTTGTATTTAAAAAGCCTTTAATTTTCTTGATAAATCCTGATTCACTATTGAAGTGGATGTGTACTTTATTAATTAAGAGGGGGGGAAATAAGGTTTTATAATGCACAGTTTTAAGATGCTTTACAAAGGTGAGTAAACAAATGAAAATAGGAAATATTTCTCTCGGGAAAAGAACTGTGTGGGGAAATGAGAGCAGAGTGCTGCTCTAATACTGAGCTAAGCAAGGAGACGTGAAAACAGTAGGCAGCATATTATGGACTGATTTAGTATTCTTAAATCAAGATTTAAGTTTTGGAGATAGATAGAAATACTAGGTGTTAGTTCTGAAAGTGTTGCCTGGCCTCCAATTCCGGTAAGCTCCCTGGGAGCTAAATAGGATGTTCCTTTGTAAGCCTAGAATAGAGTTAGAATAGCAAAAATAGACAGTTGTTTATAATAGAGCAATAAGCCTGGTGAGCAACAGGAGCAGCTTTCAAGGAAAGAATAACTGAAATTATTATTATCATTGTTATTATTACTTAAATTATTGTTAGGCACTAGGTAAAGAAGTGCACTGTTATATCCTAGATTGCCACCTGAAACTGCTGATGAGGTTTTCCAGTAGAAACCCCACACTGGTGAGATAGTTCCTTAAGGCAAGTTGTGATAAGGGTACTTTTCTTTTTTGCTATTTATCTACAAGTGGATGTAAATCTGCCTTTAAAAAGGGGTATAAGAGATAGGTTTCCTGTTGGGAAGTTATTGGACCATTTGTCAGTTTATTTACACAGTTACACAAATAAAGCAGCACTGAAGAAAACTCTGGCTTCTATTTTGCAGATTGCAGAAACAGTGATGTGGGAAAACATATTTCAGCTTGTTCGGGTGAGCTGATCTTCTATATAACTTAAAGTTGTGAGATATTTCTGGTGACCTATACGATACGTTTTCATAGCTCAATGAGAGGGAGAAAACCTGTGTTTTACAACTACCAGTACTTATAATTACCGTGTAGTTGATACCAAATGTCCTGGAAAATGTGTTTCTTTATATTGTCTTGGAAATGCTAGATAGCTGATAAAGATATTGACAACTTATTTAATACTTAAACTTTTGGAAATAGATTTGTGTCTTTTTCATGCACTTCAGATTGCTGGTTTTATAGTCTATGGTCTATAGACAGACCTCATAAATAGATTTAAATTAATTTACCAAACTGCTATCCTGATTTTGGCATACCAATGAATTTAAAAAAAATAAAATATTCCCCCACATATTGTATTTGTCTAACATAGTTGCACATATTCTCTATGTAAGAAATTGGTACCTTGGGATAATCAGCTTTTGTGGTAGTATCAGTGTGTGTATTTTAAGTATTTGTACATGAACCACATAACATTTCAAGTACTGAGGCTGAGGTACAATCCTGGCTTCTCAGTATTGCCAGTGCTAATTTAAGACAATAACACTGAAATTTATTGTAACGAAAATTATTATATCTCATAAAATAAGAATACCTTTAGGAATATCAGGCTATAAAATAATTAATTCAAACATACTAGGTAAGAATCTATAGATATTGAATTTCACCTCCATCACATTATGAAATATATTCTGTACCTTTTATAAAGAAATAACGAAATCAGAAATAATAAATTAATAAAGAAACAGATGTGATAATGTCATGCTTGAATTTTCTTTTTCAGCTGGAATGTTTGATTATAATGTAGACAGGACAAGGAAAATTATATCAGTGAATGTATCCAACTTTCTTCGAGATCAAGATTATTACGTTCGTCTGTGCCACAAATGGTTTACCTGTGAAGATGTAGGGGCATTTGCTGTGGTGAGTTACAGCTCAAAGCAGTTTGTTGAACTGTTGGGGGGTGGCTTATAGGTAGAAATGCTCATTGAGGTCGTAGTTATAGGAAATGCCCTTCTATATCTTTATCTAGCTTTATTAAAAGTCATTTAATGTCCTGGATTCATGGCCATCTTTTTCATTTCAGATAAAAGGGAAGGAATCTTTAAAATCTGTTTCTCTGAAATATTCTCAGCTACTCCCTTGTCTTTGCATTGAGGTAATACTGTCTGGAATTTGGTATATACTTGTGTTTCTGATTTAAAGAAATTTTATCTGGGTTTTGTGCTAGGAAAGGAGGAAAAATCTGTAGAAAAAAGGCTCTAGACCTAAGTTTTTCACTAAGGCTTGTCTGACCTTATGATTATGTAAATGTAGAAGAGATTTTTTTTAGGAAACACTAATTAAAACACGGAGATAAGAAAATAGGATACAATTTACATTAATTTATGGAAAGTATTGTGTAAGATTAATATGCCTGTTTTTTTTATAAGCAATTGAAGACAGAAAATTTAATCTGACTGAATTTCAGCATAGCATTTGATATGGTGTTGCATGAGAAACTAAAAGAAGAATTGAGGAAGCTGGGGGTGAGAACAAGATTTATATGGTTGATAATAGCTAGCTGGAGGGCTAACTTGACTACTCCTGTTGAATGGGGCTGTGCTTGTAGGAAGGTTATTTAAGGACCACACTTAAACAACTTCTTATACAAATGTTTTCATCAATGACATGGGCACAAAAGGTGGGAACGTGTTAATGAGATTTGCTGATAATACAGTTGAGAGGTGTAATCAAAATGGAAGAGGGTCAGGATAATTAGACGAGACTAGAGATTTTAATATGTAAAATAACTACAGGAGGATGAAAGTGCAAGTTCACGCACTTGCTCTAATAAAAAGAATTCTTGCTGTAAGATGCAAGTCCTCGTTTAGAAATAAGAGTGGAGGAAAAATATTTGGGTATAATAGTTCATCGCAGCATGATTAAACTAACATGCTCACAATGATGTAAATATGAACAAAGGTCTAGTGGGTTAGATTATTCCAAGCTAACAGCAAAGTATGGGCAAGGCCTTCTTTGAAATACTGTAGGCAATTCTTGTGTCCATATTCAAGAAATATTAATCCAAATGGAAGATGTACCATCTAGAACGGCTGGTGAATGGAGAGACTGTCACACAAAGGAGATTCAAAGAACATGTTTTCAATAGCCTGGTAAAACACATGCGAAGTGAATATGTTTGTTGACACATGAGAAGGGTTACATAAGGAAAAAGAACAGATTTTTTAAGCTAACGTCATTTTTGCCACAAGAATGAAGGGGGATAAACTTTATTCCATGAATAATTCATGATAGCTACAGATTTTTTCCTGATAATCTGACAAGTGAGATTTTGGAATATCTTTCATTAAAAAAACAGTCACCAATTTAAAATGATCTTGGTAAGATATAAAGATATTATGTGACCTAGTTTCTCAGTGAATTTTGCGGTAGAATTTACCTTGCAGACTAAGATACCTAAATGTAGATGTCCAGATGTAGATACCTACATTGGAATTAAATGTTCAAACTCTTATGGTCAGTGACGATCTAATTAATGCAGTCAGTTACTCAACTGACCAAATGTAGATGGCTATTTTGGGATGTGCTGCATAGCACTGTAGACTCCACTGGCTGCATTGGTTAGATATTCATAGGGCTACTATAATAGTAATTTGGGCATTTTGTTCACACTCAGATGTGTACATTGTAGGCATCTAAAATCACATACCTTAATATATGTGAGTTGAACCACAAGGTCTCTTCCAAGCCTAGGGATTTTTTTTTATTCCACTGTGAAAGGTATGAGGTTACTGGAAAGATATTATTCCTCCCAGCATAGACACAGAGAATTCCACAATACAATTGCTCAGCAAGCAGATGGGAACTGTGAGTAACAGAAACATTTGCGCATGAGTCTAAATAATTAGGGTATAGTAACAGCCATGCACATATACTTGCAGATTGGGTTCAGTGTTAGTCCTCAGATTTTAAGGGTACATCCTTTACCATAACAAAGGCCAGGAAATCTGATATTCTGATTCTTGAATGTCTTTTGATACCCCTAGAAAGTAATGACACTGTAAGAAACTTAATGAAAATCAAACTGAAAGACTTTCTCAATGAAATTGGGCTAAATATATGACTCAGAAATTGTTGGAATATAGTGCTAGAAGGGATCACCTTATTTCATCAGCTCCAATCCCCTAATGATGAACAATAAAATAGGTATCTAGTGCAAAACGTTCTTTAAAAAAACTACTTCCAAAGCTTTCTAATAAACATAGCATCTTTATCTTTGGTGGAAATGTTTTCTGCTACATTCTGTCTTAAATGTTAAAAACTGGTGTATCTGAGAATCTATAGCTAATGGCCACTTTCTGGGTTGTAGGGTTGGCTGGCAGTTCCAGATGCAAGGAGGATACAGCTTTGCCCCTTTGAAAATGGCAAGTATTGTGTGATTACTCTTTATATGAGTGACTTTCAGCAGCTCCAGTAGTATGTCACAATTTGAAATTCATGTAAGGTGAAAATCATGCATTGCAAAACTTCAAGGAAATTGTCATATTGGTTTGTTATACTGTGGGTAGATGAAATAATTTACTTTCAGACTGAAAAGTTCACCGAGTTTATGCCAATATAAACACTAAGTAACTTTCTAGTCATTTCCCACATTTTCCATGCAAACTGGCCAGAAGGCAGAAAAGCCACTGAGGAGAGCTTTGAAATGCTGGTGTGAGAAGAGGGCTTCAAGGAGAGATTTGAAGAAAGTGACTGACACCCAACTTAAAGGAGGGAAAAGGGAGTTGAAAAAGAAGACAGTTAACTGCATATGGGAGTTCCCATACTTAATGGGAAATTATTCACAGAAAGTGTTCCAGCAAAGTCAGAATCTGGTCTGAGATGACAGCTGAAAAAGAAATTGTCATATTACATAGGTCTTTAGTGAAAGTTTTACCAGGCAGATAGAAAAAAGCATCACCTGAAGAAGTGTTTTATTGTGTTAAGTCCAATGTAAGCACAATAATATTTTTTCCCCAGACTTTACTAAGAAGCCCATTAAGGGACTTTAGTATTTGATTAAAAAAAAAAAAAAGAATAAAAACACCAACCCATCCAATAGCACATCCAAACTCCATTAAACTGCATAGACATTCACTGCAATCCTTTCACAATCTTGCAGGGCTGACATATTTCTGTTAAAATGGAAGCAATTTCCTCTTTGGTTATCCCAGCCTTCATTTCTGATTTATTTTACTGTGGCAGAATATAGTGTTTGTGACATTACCATTCCTTTGTAGCAATGGAGTGCAGTTTGACTAAATAAAAAGGGAATTTTTTTCTCTATTTAAGCAGTAGAGAGACTTACAAGAATGCTAAGCTCTGTAGCTGTGTCTGTCATGTAGTCAGATCTCGCTTTAAGGTCATCAAAACAAAGCCTATTGGCCATCCACAGTATGAAGTCCTCACCTGTATTCTTAGTAGCTGTTCAGCCTGAGGCTGGGTCTCATGGGGCACAAGTTGTTTTCTTCCAAATTTTCTCCTATCTTTACCTATTTCCTGTGCTTGGAATGGTTATGCTTTGCAAGTGCAGGAAATTTAGCTCATGAATCCGATGATTCCTTCTTTCCTTCTGTATTCTGTTTCTTTTCCTTTCCCTCTTACTACAGTCATTCTCCTCTCTGGTGCCCTTTTATCATAGAATCACAGAATAGTTTGGGTTGGAAGGGACCTTTAAAGGTCATCTAGTCCGGCAATGAGCAGGGACATCTTCAACTAGCTCAGGTTGCTCTGAGCCCCATCCAGCCTGACCTTGATGTGAGAAGAGGGCTTCAAGGAGAGGGATGGGGCATCTACCACCTCTCTGGGCAACCTATGCCAGTGTGTCACCGTAGCTGAAGCATAGGTTACAAAGCTTTATGTAGCCAGAGGAAAGACATTATGTGCTTTGGCACACTGAAGCTCTTGAAGCTTATTTCTGTCCATTCAGGAAGTTTCAATGGAAAATTACAATCGAAAACTTAACTTATACCTTTGATAATGGAGTGAATACGGGAAACACCGTTTTACAGCTATGCTTTTTGTTTACTCAGCTATCCTCCTTGCAGATATCTCAAGCAATTTTTCAGACTCGAGCATCCAGCAATTTAAATATATAAGGAGTGCCAGCTTTTGAGCCACATATTGCTTTTTTTTTAAATCTTTTTCCTAACTGACAGCTCTGCTGGAATATCTAGAGTAAATTGGTTCTTTGTTTTTTGGCTTATTTATCTTTCATGCAATAAAGTTGGGATTATAGATTTAGTTCTGTGTAAGAGGTCATTAGCAGTTATGTATAAGAAAGAAGCCTCTCTGTGTAATAACTCTTTTGAGTTAATGTAACTAAGAGAAGAAAAAAAGGAAAAAAGAATGTCTATTGGTTATTAAACAATATAACTATATGAGACTGAAGATGAATGAGCATCTTTATCATGATATAAATAAGCAGATGCTACAAAGGAGTAAAACAGAAAGAAACACAGGTAAATAAGTCAATGAGCAGGCTTTGCAGTCAGGTTAAATATTCTCTAAACATTACCTTTATGGTACATTTCCATTCATTAAAAACAACATTAAAAAAAATACCAAAATCTCCAGAAGTTTTTGTAATAATAATGAAGAATAAAAATCTATACTTCATAGAAAGTTTCAGTATTTTGATGTGTATACATTGGGACACAAAGTTAAGACAGCAAGAGATTTGGCAGAATTAAAGGGTCTGGAGGTTTCTATTAGAAAATATCAAAAGGTTTTATTTCAGGACATTTCTGAGAGAAGCAATACCAATAGGAATTGTTGTTATGCTTCATGGGTGTTGAATTTGGACACCTGTTGTTTCCATTTTTTGGTGTTGATTGTGCTTCTTCACTTTGCTACATTTTCTAGTCATGGGTATTGTCTGTTCACTCCTCTTGAACATCCAACTGGCCATGTTTTCAAGTTTTTGCTTCACAAATAGCTGCAGAAGTATATTTTTCTCCTACTTCTGACTACTAGGCAAACGTAAAATTTTCCAAATTACTTCTTGATGTATGAGCTGA
The DNA here is from genome assembly GCF_000687285.1 of Phaethon lepturus. NCBI lineage: Eukaryota > Metazoa > Chordata > Aves > Phaethontiformes > Phaethontidae > Phaethon > Phaethon lepturus. The sequence continues at coordinate 17,626 of NW_010541112.1, read as the reverse complement.
AATATCAGTTTGAATTTCATGCTGGAAATTCTGTAATCTATGTGCAGGTAAACGGAAAAGAAAGTCAGTACGAAGTGACTAGTTTGACGAATCAAATATATCAGACAGCTTTTATTATATAATAGTGCTTATTTACGATATCCCCAAATATATGTTGACTAGCTCTGAGATTATGGTGTGCCCAGCATACATAGAAAGAAGATCTACATAAATGCTGTAGAAAAATTATTTATTGTGAATTGCTTGTATAGCTTTATTTACTATTGGAGTTCTTGATAGTCAGCTAAAGGCTTAAATTTATTTTCTTACATATACATTGTGTGCATGTAAATCCTACAAGACACACAGAGTCTGAGTCTCCAATACCATGACCTCTAGTCACTAATATCTATGGATTAATTCCAATTTACTATACACAGTTAACTGAAGGTCCTTGGTTAGGAATTCTCTTGCGTTATACTCCCTCTGTGATTGATGGGCAGAAAACACACTTCCAGTGCAGCCGACTTAGGAGCTGAGGCGTCATTCCCTGGTGATGCCTATCTATCACCGTAGTGGGAGACTGGTAAAACCAAGCTCCTAGGTTGAGTACCACTGGTAAATGCCAACACTTCAGAGGGATGAATTCAAGTTTTACACTGTTACAATGTGAAACACTGCGGTTCTAATTGATTGGTGAAAATAAAAAGGAAATGGAAAAGCAATGCTTTTGGTTTTAAGCACATGTGTAGGTACCAGGTTTATGAACAATTCCGATTCATTTTTAGACATCTTGAATAATGTTTCCCTCTTTGTGCACAGATACAAAGGTGCTATGGGATAATATTGTTTACAACCCAGCGACACAAACCCTAGCTTGGGAGCCAGCCTGTCCTGTGCTTGTCACGGTTAACCTATGCAGGTTAATGAAGCCTAATGACCACTGTGAAGATATACAAAACTCTTCAAAAAATTCTACTGAGAAAGTAAGAGCTATGCAGACTTATTAAAACTGTGCGATTGAAGGCCATGACCAAAGGCATAATGTGAAGAACTAGACTTTGGAATAAGAGCTGTTGCAAACTCCTCTCTTCTCTGATACATAAAACTATTCATAATCACAGTCTGTTCTGGTACACTAACCACATGATTTATTCAAAGAGCTCATATTGAATGACTCATTATTAAGGAATAAAAAGTGGAGATGACTGTGAAGCTAGTAACGTTTGCTGCATTCTTTGGTGTAAATAGGGTCTGCTTTTCATTTATAGTAAAGGCATGATTCATCTGCCCTGACTTTGCCGTCTAAAAGATAGGTCTTCAAGTCTACGCTATTCATCTCAGATTCCCTTTAAAGTAAGTAAATGAAGCAGACATATTGAGAGGACAACTCTTCTCATCTGAAGATAGGCATGCAAGAAAGGTTGGAAGGTTTTCTCTCTGAAGGTGCCTCTTTCTCTTCACTGACCATGACAAGAGCCTATTATGATTAGATCATATTTGGATATTTAACATTTAGACACCTAAAATGTAAGTGAAATGAAGCTAAATCTCTTTAAATCTTACTGGAGACATAACGGTACCTTGGTAGGGCATGATTGGTTTGTACTCTATTCAGACCTCTTTGAAGTGCGTTCCTCAAACTGGTCCAATGTCTTGAAATAGCGGGTATTGAAATATCCGGTTCCTCAGTTCTTCCACCACTTATGTTCTAAAAAGTTGAAAAGAGTTTTCACTGCATGTATCTTGAACTGCTTAATACTGCAGTCTGAAGTCTAATGATGCTGAATGCACTGGAGTTATGAGGTTGGTTAGAATTCTGGCTTTCATCTTGAAAAGTAGCTTTCAGCTTTCCTGAATGTGGAGAAAGCCAGTAAACTTCAGGTAACAACTGAAAAGGCAAATGAAATCAAATACAAATTCTTAATTTTTGACACTTGATGAGTATTATTCTGATGACATTATTTTGGGTGGGGGGCTGACTCAAGACTGTTGAATGCTTTTTTGATTAGGAACTCCTGGCCAACTGTTTAGTGATTGTTAAATAAACCACTATTTTATGGGTTTCAACAAAGCTTTGATCTTGCAAAACCAAATACATTTAATTTTATACATGTGAGCAGTCCCTGTGGGACTCATGATCTGTTGACAACAAGCACAATTCATTGCTTGCAGGAAAGAAAAAGAAAAGAGAAAAAAAAAAAAAGAAAGAAAAAAAAAAGAAGGAAGCCTAAAATGAGGTTTGGCTGGTAATGGTCATATCTATCACCCGGAATACAATCCAAGATTAGTTTGTTACAGATGATAAATGTTTTCCTGTATTTATTAATATTCATGGACAGAATGAATTTTCCCTTTTTTCATAATTCATCCTAAAAGGTTTGATACCGAATTTAGTCCATTTCTTGTGCTGTAACCCTGAAGATCTCTATAGTATGCCGGAGACTACTGCAGAGATTCCTCACATAGTGTCAGCTCCCCCAGTAAATCCACACAATGCCGCACACTCTAATACCATACGCATGTAGTGACTTGGGCCCAAAAGCTACACAACACTTCTCTCTAATTAGGTTGGGGCTTTCTCTGTTGATGACAATGCTGTCTCCAGTATCTGAGTGGACTCTTACAGAACTATCGTCTGTGAGCCTATTGTAGACATACCTGAGGACATCCATTATGTTCGTCTCAAAAAAGTTACAGGAAAGAGGTGTTACTTTGGTCATGATGCCATGTGTTGTGTGTAGGGTCCATTGTGATCAGTCGCTTGAGCAATGGTGTTTATTTAAGTAAGATCACTTACATGGGTAGTAATTGTTTATATGAGACAAAGCTTTTTATGCTGAAGCCCTTGGCGGGTAAGCAGTTGTTAATCAAGAATGCAACACTTTGTAGGTCACTTAAGTGGATGTCTAAAATTCAGTCTACATTTAAATCTTTTCTGGAATAGGGATATGAAAAATTGAAAAGTTTCTGAAGTGAAGGTGGAACAACACTTTTGGGTGTATGTTTAAATGTTCTGCTGAGTTGTTGATAAGTGGTAAATAAGTGACTGAAACAAGATGACTGTGTAATCAGAATTTTGCACACAAGCCACCACAGAATCAATTAATTTAGTTCTAATTTGTTAGACTGATGATAAAAATGCTAAATGTTACAGATAAAAAGAAGCAAATTATTCAGTAATCCAAAGTAGAGATTATTTCTATTCTTACTATTTTATGTGATTAACTTCCTAGGATGTTTATAAAGCAAACAAACCAGTTCCTTTCTCAGTAATCAAACCATGAACATTTTGGGTAATTGATTCTGTGAAATCAGTTAATGAAACTAGCTAATGCTGAGTGTTCTCTTTTCAAGCAGGTTAAATATTCTCGTGTGGACACTCACCCAAGACTTTGCATGAAGGTAAAGGGGTTTCTTTGTAAAACAACTATTAACTGCCCTCTTTCTGTCAGCTCTAAAAAAAATGATTTGCTAATGTTCTTTAGGATCAATATTTTGTTTCATAGCTCTGATGAATGGGAAGTAAGAATTAAGGAAATCTGAAAGATAAGATTAAAAGGAGGTTCTTCGGAGGTGCAGCAGCAATGGTAGGACACAGGTTCGATTGTGTCCTCTGTTTGCTTAAGAAAAGGGAAAATATGTTTTGGGTCAATGCAAACTCTGAAGCACGCACTAAATTTAACATATAAAGATTTCCATATTAAATATTTGGTAATAAAAATGATCAATACACTACATTTACTGGAGCACCCTTTTTTATTCTAGTTGAGAAAAAAAAGCCATGTAAGGTTAATATAGGAATATTATTTTCTTTTAGATTCCTTTTAAGTCAGTGGTACTACATGTTTCTGTAAAATGAGCATGTGCATAAATATCTGAAGAATTGGGGGACCTAATTTAAATCAAGGGTTGGAAGATACAGGAAAGTTGTGAATTCACCTTCTGCAACTTTCTAGAATGCACTGATCATCTCTAGTTGAATCTGTAGCCACATATTGAAATTGAAAAATTGATTTTCCTAACAGATTTCTCTGCTTTCAGTTTACAACCAAGCAAGGCTTTTGGGTTAAATGTCCATTTGCTCATGGAGAATTTCCAGGTAAATATATTTTTTTAATTACATAATATTAAATTGTGAAAAATATTGAAATCAGTCACTAGATATGAGGTCTCTCCAGTAAGCAAGCGAGATGTGTTTACATCACTGTGCTTGTAAATTATGGCAAAGGGATTTGTCAGCTTGCTACTTCTGTGTAACCCCAGTAGATCAAGTGTTTATCAGTATAAAAAGTAACTTGTGGGAATCAAAATAATGACTTGTGTATCATTTGATGGCACTTAACAAATTAAAAAGACAGTTATTTTAAATATAACAATTTAGGATATAATATGTGGTCCTTGTACATCTAAAAGTAAGTCTTTTCCCCTAATATCAGCTTGGAAAATGAGAACTGCTGCAGCTGCAGAACAAATACAAGTTTTCTTCACATCCCAAACCAAGGCACAGTTCTCAGTGCTTGTGTGTAACAGGACGCAGCTGGCCTCATGTGAATCTGTTGGGAAGCACCATTCAGTCTCTGTGGTTTGTATATATTATTTCTTAAACATTGTAAGGCTTTTAAACCTATCTAACTGCATTCATTTGTTATTCCATTTATCGCTCTGCAGCTTGAAAGCATTAATAAACACATGCATGTACATACTGGAACAATTACTTGAACATTTTTAAAGCATGTAGTTCTAATGCTGAGCTCACACTGAAACAAGAAATAAATAAGGATCCTGAAGTCAAATGAGTCACATCAAAGGAAGTGGCTATTGAGTGGAACCTTAATATTCTTTTAACGTAATTTTTGTGGTGTAGTTTTTCTGTTACGTATACAGCAAATGCTAGTGTTAGTATTTCATACATGGGTCAGTGGTACAGCTGACCTGGCAAATCTCACATCATGAAATGTAACACTTGAGGCATAAACCCATGATGATCTTGAGCCACTCTGAATCTCACAGCTGCCAAAACAAACTCAACAGAGGAAAAAAAGGTAAGTTTTCAGCCAAATTAACTTTTTGAGCTAGCTGATTGTGTGACTACACAACTGCTTCCAGCAAAGCAGGGGAGACAGGGAAAAGATTATGGGAGGGTGAGATTTCTGTTTCAGGCAGCAGCTGGTCATGAAATGGGAGCCTTATTCCTCTCTTGCAACTAAGCCCGTATGTCATACAACGCCAGTGCAGCGCTGTGGCTTGGCCTTGCCCTTTAACCCTGCCTATCAGAGTTACCTTGTTGGCTTGACCTGTGATCTAGTGAGAGGTATACCTGGGAAGTGGGGTCAAATAGCAGAAGAGTGGCCATAGCATTATTTTTCAAATAGGAGAATATTGGCAAGATGGGTCCTAGGAGCTACTAGGACCACCATGCTGAAAGGAATCCTGCTGGTTCAGCTCCTCAGTACTCTTATGTCCACCCCTAAATGTTCTCTCCCCTGGCCAGGTATATGAGATGTCATATGATAGATTTTGACAAAGCTGAGAAATCCAGACATTGTGATTCCTATTGTTATTTATCACTATGCCTGTTGACTTCACTCTGCTGTAGTGTGATGTTCTTTAGAAGACATAAGCATGCTGTAGCTCCTACACCTTTCCTCTTTTTAGGATATATTCCAGCTGTACTTCTTTCTTTCCTACTGTATGCAGGTAAATGCTGCAACTGTGACTTTTTCAAGTACCTCTGATGCTTTCAGTGTGCAGGGTGCACATACCAGGGGGTAGCTGACAAGCAGACAGCTATGAATAAGGACTTTTTAAACTCCGAACTCAAAGGAGTGGACACTGAAAGCTGAACTTACTTTGTAATCATAGAATCATTTAAGTTGGAAAAGACCTCCAAGTCCAACCATTAACCTAGCACAGCCAAGTCCGCCACTAAATCATGGCCCTAAGCACCACTTCTGTGTGTCTTTTAAATACCTCCAGGGATGGTGACTCAACCACTTCCCTGGGCAGCCTGTTCCAATGCTTGACCACTCTCTCAGTAAAGAGATTTTTCATAATATCCAATTTCAGCCTCCCCGGCATGACTTGTGGCTATTTCCCCTTATCCTATCACTAGTTACTTGGGAAAAAGAGACCAACACCCACCTCACCACAACCCCTTTTTAGGTAGTTGTAGAGAGCGATGAGGTCTCACCTCAGCCTCCTCTTCTCCAGACTAAACAACCCCAGTTCCCTCAGCCGCTCCTCATAACACCTGTGCTCTAGACCCTTCACCAGCTTCATTGCCCTTCTCTGGACATGCTCCAGCACCTTAATGTTCTTGTAAGTGAGGGGCCCAGAACTGAACACAGGGTTTGAGGTGCGGCATCACCAGTGCTGAGTACAGGGGCACGATCACTTCCCTACTCCTGCTGGCCACACTATTTCTGATAGAGGCCAGGACTCTGTTCGCCTTCTTGGCCACCTGGGCACACTGCTGGCTCATGTTCAGCCGGCTGTCAACCAGCACCCCCAGGTCCTTTTCCACTGGGCAGCCCTCCAGCCACTCCTCCCCAAGCCTGTAGCGTTACATGGGTTTGTTTTGACTCAAGTGCAGGACCTGGCACTTGGCCTTATTAAACCTCATACAGTTGGCCTCAGACCATTGATCCACCCTATCCAGATCCCTCTGCAGAGCCCTCCTACCCTCCAGCAGATCAACACTGTCACCTTCAAACTTACTGAGGGAGCACTCGATCCCCTCATCCATATTCTTGATAAACAGAACTGTCCCCAATACTGAGCCCTGGGGAACACCGCTTGTGACCAGCCGCCCACTGGATTTAACTCTACTCACCAGAACTCTTCGGGCCCAGCCGTTCAGCCAGGTTTTTACCCTGCAAAGAGCTTGCCTGTCCAAACCATGAGCAGACAGTTTCTCCAGGAGCATGCTGTGGGAAACCATGTCAAAGACCTTACTAACGTCTAGGTAGAAAACCACAGCCTTTCCCTCATCCACTAGGGGGGTCACCTGGTCATAGAAGGAGATCAGGTTGGTCAAGCAAGACCTGCCCTTCATAAACCCATGCTGGCTGGGCTTGATCCCCTGGTTTTCCTGTACATGCCACGTGATGGCGCTCAAGATGATCTGTTCCATAACCTTCCCCAGCACCGAGGTCAGACTCACAGGCCTGTAGTTCCCTGGATCCTCCTTCCAGCCCTTCTTGTAGATGGGCATCACATTTGCTAACCTCCAGTCAACTGGGACCTTCCCGGTTAGCCAAGACTGCTGATAGATGACTGAAAGTGGCTTGGTGAGCATTCCACCAGCTCCCTCAGTACCCTCAGCTCAATTCCATCTGGCCCCATAGACCTGTGTGTGTTTAAATGCTGTAGCAGATCACTGACCATTTCCCCTTGGATTATGGGGCTTCATTCTGCTTTCCGTCCCTGTCTTCCAGCTCAGGATTCTGGGTACCCCGAGAACAACCGGTCTTACTGTGAAAGACTGAGGCAAAGGCAGCATTAAGCACCTCAACCTTTTCCTTATCCTTTGTCACTGTTTCCCTCCACATCCAATAAAAGATGGTGATTCTTTTTAGCCCTCCTTCTGTTGTTAATGTATTTATAGAAACCTATTAAATTGTCTTTTATGGCAGTAGCCAGATTAAGTTCTAGTTGCGCTTTGGCCCTTCTAATTTTCTCCCTGAATAACCTCATGGCATCTTTGTAGTCCTGAGTTGCCTGCTCCTATTTCCAAAGATCCTAAACTCTCCTTTTTTCCTGAGTTCCAGCCAAAGCTCTCTGTTCAGCCAGGCCAGTCTTCTTTCACTCCCACTTGTCTTTTGGCATGTAGGGATGGCCTGCTCCTGCGTCTTTAAGATTTCCTTCTTGAAGAATGTCCAGCCTTCCTGGACTCCTTTGCCCTTCAGGACTGCCTCCCAAGGGACTCTGTCAACCAGTCTCCTAAACAGGCCAAAGTCTGCCCTCCAGAAGTCCAAAGTACCAGTTCTGCTGAACTCCCTCCTCACTTCTCCAAGAATCAAAAACTCTACCATTTTGTAACCGTTGTGTCCAAGGCAGGCTCCAACCACCACATCACCCACAAGTCCTTCTCTGTTCAGCGGTGTCCAGCGGGGCACCTTCCCTAACTGGGTCACTCACCATCTATGTCAGGAAGTTATCTTCTGAATCAGTTTAGTTCTTTATTACATCTCTGGTGAGGAATGTAACAGAGTGGCTCTTTAAAAGCGGAGTTTTCCAACTCAGCTTTGCTGCTCAAGCTTAAGTGGAACGTGATAACTGCTTCTGCAGGGGATCCTAGAGCTGAATAATCATGGGGAAATTCGTGGGAAAAAGCAGCTATCCTAATCAACACAGACCACAGAGAGCATTGGTGGCACTGTCAAGAGTCTGTCCTAATGGGGAAAGGTATCTGGGGAAATGCTGTATTACCACCAGAGATGGAGATCTGTATGGTAGAAGAGTTGTCAAACGCTGTGCTTGGTGAACACTTACAGTGGCACTTCCCTTCAGCCAGCTTATTTCGCATGAAATCTGTAGAGTTCAGACTTTCTGGTTTTAAAGACTCCCTTTGTGAACTGCTAAGTGAGAAGGGTAGTGGTGGAGCACCAATAAATCACAGCTAGGTATTGAAGTGTGTGTTTCATGAAGGGCATTAATGCATTTAAAAAATGCTGTTTTCTTCCCTTTGGTACAAAGCTGTTATGTCCTCTGCTACTGTGACACAATGGGAGCCCACAAAAATTATACACAGTTCTGTCTCAACAACAACACGAGCAGTATACACAAAGTTTTCATCAAGACTTAGCTCTGTGTTCCCAGAAACCAATGTTCATTCTCCACCTAGTAATCCCTGTTCAGTCATGCTTGAAGAAGAATGTATTCACTTAAATTGCCTCAAATTATTTTAGGAGCTTGCCACACTAAAAACAGCGGTGTAGGATTCACAGCTATTAGTGGAGAAATGAACATTATTTTGAGGACAAGCCATAAACAATCAAATGTTAAATGTCAGAACAGTCATTTAGGATGATTTTACCCTAAGGCAGAACTTGTTCTCAGCATGCAATGTGATGGGAAATCCAGAAGAACTGTAAAGAAAGGGTGATTCCTTCAACTCATGTACACCAGGGAAAAGAAGTGAAGATGCTCATTGGCTAATATGGTATGCGCAGCCGTGGCGGGGAGGGTGTCCCGACTTACGATGCTTCATAAAATGCAGGAACATTAGCCTTCTTCCTGTGCTGCCCAACTTGTGCTTGGCAAAACTACACCAGCTGCTTATGGTCATTGAGATCTGGGGATATCTCTGAAAATAAATAGCCTTCCATAACGTTTATATACTTTATTAATTCTCTGACATAGTAAAACATGTAGCATTATTGGGAAACAAACCAAAGGCCTGGAGAGACACAACACATTTCCATTGTTCCAGAGTAAGGAAAATAATAGTTTTAAATTTTTTTCTTTTCATCAGGGAGATTCTGTATCAATCACTATGTCACAGGAAATGTGTGGGTCAACAATTTGCATTCAGGTATGTGTCTTGATTTTGCCAGGTACTCTGTAGAAAATAAACAAACATTAAAAAAAAAAAAAGAAAACCAGCAGGCACTCTCTCTGCTTTCTCCTCCCAGCCAAATCTGATTACTGTGTGAACGGGAGATGACAAAGAGCATTATTTATAGCTTGATGTGTTGCCACCACCTCTTGTTGAGATGATGTTAATTAACAGAGAAGTTGCTCTCCATGATCTTGCTCCTTTGTCAGTGGTAGATAAAGGGATATCATCAGGAAATTGCTAATCTTGTCTTTATATGTTCGTTTGTAATAAAAAGTTCCAAGGTATCAAAAGATGCAAGTAAATCATACATAAAATTTTCAAAAATTGCCATGAGCTGGAAAGGGTTAGACATATAGCAAACAGCACAGTAAGTGCATAGTGTGCTAGAATTAGCACTCCTGAAAGCAGAGCTGAGCAAATGATTTCTGACATTTTTGCACACTATTTCCATAGCTGAACTTTATTAAGACAACTGTAATAGAAAATGACCATGAAGCTGATAGGTTTATTCCTCTCTGGAGTTGCTGTTCTCAGCAGACACGGGGACAAGAGAGACTGGCAGCCGGAGCTGCGAGGCTGCAGCAGCTGCCCTGGATGGCCCTTGTCAGCTTCACTTTCAGCGGCTAGGAAGAAGGGGGCAAGCTGAAAGTGAGATTGGCAAGAGCCTTCTAGGTAATGAGAGCTGTGCTTCTTTCCCTAGTGAAAATTCAGATTTGGTGGTAAAATTGATGTTTTCCTGCTTAAATCATTTATTTTGTAAATAAGACATTATCTGTCAGAATACAGTTTTCCCCCTGTTGCCCCCCCCCCCAATCTGATCAGGTTTATCATTTAGAAACCTAAGAGTGATTGCAACTCACTAAATATACACTAGACCAGTGGTCTCCATATGCATTTATTTAAAAACAGATTAGAAAATGCAATACTTGAGTAAACTAATAAAGCAATCTCATTTTGTCAACACAAGTGTTTAGTAACAGATCTGCTGAAAGGGGAATAAGCCTCAATTCTTTCTTTTAAAAGGGCTGGAGGACAGATGTAGATTATTCAGTTCCACTGCAGATCTGTGATATCCACTGTGGTAAGTATTAATGATAATGAAAGAAGAATTATGTCTTGACTGTATAGAAGAGAGCATCTCAGGTGATGTGTGTTTTCATTGGGAAAATGAGGTGTGTTTTCATTGGGAAAATGACATCTACACATGGTAGATGTCTGCGTGTCAGCTAGGTATGCTCAGCTTCCTTTATACACAATGGCCTCATGTATCTCAGCTAGCTTTTAATTAGCTACTGCAAGGGCATCTTGTGTGGCTGGCTGTTTTATCTGTTCCTGGGTGAATTTTCCATCCTGTGCCAAGTTCTGTGTGCCACACCTATATTTACCTTGCTCTCGGTACATGAGGTAACTAGTTAAAAACAATCCTTGGCAAGTAGGCACACAGTGCTGTCATTGTAGTGATTGCAGCACAGCCCTACTGTTAATTCCCCACCTCTGGAAGGACAGTAGTACTTCCCTCCACCGCAGAACAGTGAGGATATTATTATTATTTGAGGTACACTCAGATACGCTCATGGAGTCAGAATATTCTGAAATCTCCAAGCCCTGAAAGTAAGGCATTGTGGAAGCCAGAGAGTTCAGAGTCAACTAAGGCTGTGGGGTTTTACGGTGAAGAGTGCAAGGAGTGGATTGACTAATTTACAACTAAAAAGTCTAAAAGGAGTCAAGCTGAGAGAAGGCTCAGTCTGAGCATTGCCAAAGACATCTTCCCAAACCCACCCAACCAACCAATCTTCCCTCCCAGTTCATCATAAACATAGTGATTCCTGTGGCAGATTTTCTTTGTTTTCTGAAAATACCTGTCAGTTAACTATAGCTTCAGATTTGGAAGCCTGACACTAAAAACGAGGGGGCTTGAATTTGTAGCCTACATGAAGTTCTCTATGCAAGCACTTGCATAATGCTAGTTCAGGTTTCTTCTCTACTTAAAAACTCACAAGAAGCCCACCTAAGGTAAATCAATTAAATAGAGTGTAATAATTCTTGTAAGAATGGGATGCTATTGTGTTTGAACCTAAGATGTTAAAAAAAACCAATCCACATAAAAGTGAAAGGAATATTAAACCTACGATTTCTCCACAATTTGTGACAATTTGGATTACAGAAAATGCAGAAGTAAATGAGAAATAATCTTATCAATGGCATAAGGAAAATAGTGAAAATATTTACTGCATACGTCTTTGTAAAATAGAAATTTACATTGTTACATATCACTGTCAAAGATACCAAGCAGTGTCGGTATGCCCAAAAGAGCCATAATGTTATTAACATGTATTTTGTTACTCAAAACTAAGATTCCAGTGATGACAGTATGTATTACAAAAAAATCAGTGTAGCTAACCATAATGAAGGCTACTCACTTTCCAGGTGCAAGAAGAGTTTTCTGGCATGTAAAATGCATTATACTGCAATGCATTGCATTTTTCTATCAGTAGCTGTGCTTTGGAATTAGAATGGCATAACCTTATTTGCTCTAAAGAGGATGGAAAAGGGAAAATGCCCCCTCCTCTTCTTTTTTTTAATTTAACAGCATTGGCTTAGAGACACAACTTTGTGTTCTTTTTAAATTTTTTTTTTCCTTTGGCCACTTTTCTGGATTCCGTTTAATGTAGCCAAACATACTGAGACAGTATTTCACTTATTAAAAAAGAAACTTATCTATTCTGAATGAAACATTAAGTCAAATCAGTTAATTTGAGAATAAATATGTGAACCATAATGAAAACAAAATCGCAATCTACATTTGAACTCGTTTCTTCAGGTTTTCATGGTCAGACATACGGCGATGGAAGCCCAGCAAAGGCCATGACACACAGGTATCCATCCAATGTATAGTTTAAAACATCTTTGAGAGTTGATAGAGTTGTAAATCCTGCAAACATTTCACTGGCCTCTCTAAAGAACAGGAGCAATGTTTGAG
>NW_010541112.1:0-5071 GCF_000687285.1 Phaethon lepturus | reverse complement strand
AGGAATACCAGGTCTCTATCTCTCCCCTTGTCTTGCCCCCACTGAAGACATCTCTTGCTCCTGTGCTCTCTCCTCTTGCTCGCTCTCTGTTGCGCCACAGTGCAGTCTGGCGTCAGAGGTAGCCGCCTTGCTGCCAGAGAGAGAGCACAAAGGGAGACAAATAACCAGCGGAAGGGAGAAGTTTGTAATGTAAGAAGACAGCCTTCAAGAGCCCTGGAACAATCTCAGATTTTCTGAGCATGACAGTCACATTGTTAGCACCTGCCCCTTGCTTTCTCCCTGACATTTGCAGGCAGATCAGTCCCCTCTGTGCTCTCATGCATTGGATGTGTCTGCTCAGCTGTTCCAGTGCTTCCTTTCATTCCCACAGCCATTTGCAAAACACCTATTCATAGGTTGTAAAGAAATTGAGTAAGTAGTGCAGCCCACAGATGTATGATTTGGTAGACCCTGAGCTCTTAAAAATGCTTTTGCTTTAAGGATACCCATTCAGAGGCAACCTAGAATAGTGGGATCAACCTAGAACTCCTGAGATAGAGCAGAGATGCTCTGAAAAGTCCTTGTTCAAAGATGGGAAAAAGATGCAGCCTTGCGGAAGTTATGCAAGTCATGTGGTAGAGAAGGGGCTACCATCTTTGCCTTGAGGCCGTCTTTGGCTTTTCCTTTGTCAGAAGTTACCATTCAGGATAAAGTATCTTGGTTGTGTTCATTTGTTGATATGAGTGCTGTTTGGACTGTGACAGTCAAGTCCACAAGCTGTAGACAAATGGTTAGATTTGTCACTTAAGTCCAACTATATATGAACTCTCTCACACTTAAGAGAAGAAAAAAAATCTTCTTTCCTCTTCTGTTTTTCCCCTAGAATGAAGAGTGTGCATTCCTTGTACTGAATTTAAAAACACATTTTCAAGGTCCTTAGTACCTTCTCAACATCAAGTTGTATTTTGGTGTAACTTGCAAATCTTGTCTAACTGGTCATCTCTCATGTAAGTCGTTTCTGCTAATTACTGTGAGATTATTCTCATGAGTGAAGCATTTAGCAAGTTAAGCCTATTCTAACATGTCCAGAAGAAGCTGGATTATTATTCCTCATTTCCCAGTATTTCAAAACAAAAAAAAGTCTTACATCACTTAGAGAATTATGTTCACATTTTCCTTCTAAATTAATATTTTATATATAATATGTTATAAATGAGTACTTTCATAGTACCTTGTGTACCTGTAGAACAAGTATTTCAGATTTTCTTATTTGTAACCTTTGTGTTTAAACCATAAGCAAAAGTTTTTGAGAAATGAAGAATGGAGAAAGTTTTCTCAGCTTAGTTACATTATCCTTCTTTGTAATTTCCTTTTTTTTTTTTTCTGATGCCATTCTGATGATCTCACGATGACAGACCGTATTCCTTAAAAAATATCTAACAACTGCTTTCTGTGTCTGCATTTGTATTTGACTTGGAGATAACTTTCCCATTTGCCTGAGGAGGTACATGTCTTTGGTTTAATAGCTATTTAAAACTGTCATGTGGAAATCCAATCTAGAAGGAAACAGTTTAGTGGAAAGAATTGAAGTATTTTTTTTTTCCATTATATTTATACTCAATTGTTGAGAATAATATTACACACTGTACTGATTATCAAATCGTTGGCCTTTATTTCACTGAATACTCCTGTCAAACATCCTTACTTGCTGTTGTGTAACAAGGAAATAAAGTCAACTAAAAGATGATTAATAGCAAATCCTGAAACCATGTGGAATTGCTCATGTGGGATGAGGAATATGGGTGGGGAGTGAGGGTCTGGAACAAGAAGTTGATCAATAAAAAAATATTTTCCATCTGAATGTGTTTTTTTGTTTCAAGACTTTCAAAGTGCAATTTACAGGAGACAAATATGGTGTAAGAGATCCGCTGTGTTGAAACACAAGGTTTCTGAGGTGCCCTGAAGAGGACAAATCCTGCTTGGCTCCTTTGATATCAGTGCTTCATTGTGTATGTTGCACATCTATTACATACATTCTTATTCCAAGCGGTGCTACAGCTCCAAAAGTCTGCAGAGGCGTCAAGGCAGCTTTCCTAAAGCATTTAGTTACTTGCTTTGGCTGTGAAATAGAAGCACTGATCTACTCAGACATCTGCTTTTCCTCGAACACCCTCCAGACTGCATCCAGAAACAAGACATTCAGCCATTCAGCTGAGAGAGCATCATTACTCTCTTCACTTCCCTCCAGTGGAAAAGTCCTTTCTGTAGGAAAGGTTGATTTGTACACTGTACTTTTTACTGCAGCAAAATCTTAAGATCAACCTTTTGCATATGTGCTCTGACTGAAAATGAATGAAAATTATACAGGCGTGGCAGGATCTGGAAACCGAAGTGTGGCTCAGACAAAACACCACCTCCAGTGACAAGCTCATACAAGGTCTTGAAGCAAAACCAGCTGTACTGAAGATGGATGCTTTCAATGGTAAGATCCCGTTTCAGCTGCACAGATACTAAATCTTTTGCAGTATTTCTTCTCTTGTTGGCTGCAGCAATGAAAATACCAAATAGAATGTGAGCAGCCATGGTGCTGAACACTTTGGTGCTGTTTTAGAGGAAATCTTAAATGGTGAACATAGCAGACAAGTCACTGAAATTAACTGTCTGAAAGTAAAGTGTTCATTCAAAGGTAGTAGTCTAGGCTGCCATGATGGCCGTTGCAGAGAGACAGGTACTTCCCAAGCATATTTCATTCTACTTGGATGCTTGTTTTAGAGGGAGCCTAGACAACTTAGCCTAAATGCTTACCATTAAGACATTCCTGTTTATGGCAATGTTTGCAACTAAACCCCTAATAGTATTTCCATACTTTGGCTTAGGTCTGCCTGTTTGCATTTGTGTAGTGAGAAAATTGTTGGTAGCTGACCTTGAGCCTCTGGAGGACCAAGAGTCCTGTTTCTTCAGGTAAACATTTTCTCTTCTGATTACAAAATTCCTGTTCCACCTGAGACCAGCTCTTCCTGCTCTCTCAAATAGTGATTGGACCACCCTACACATATAATGCACTGGAGGGAGTTCCACTCAGGTGGTGCCTTTTCTAAAGTTAGAGTTCTGCACTACTAAGCTACAAGACTCTACTGTCCTTGTGACATTACAGCTGCAAAAATAAAGCTTTTTTTTTTTTCTTTTTCACAAGGCATTTTAAACATTGGTACGTCAATGCTGAAAGATGGAGAATCTTTCCCAACTATAAAAGTATTAATTTCACTCTGCTGACCACTGAAATGTTTTCTTTTTCTCACCCAAAATATGCAATAGTTTTCCAATATTGACCAACACACAAGCAAACATGCTGTAATAACAGTCAAATGCAAAAATCCCCTATATAATTAATTGCCTATAGACTTGGCTAATTCTGTAGAGCCTCCATTCTTTTGTTGAAGGAAATTCCCTTCTTGCTTATTGTGGGCCCAGTCCAATCACCCTATTTTGAGACAATCCACAGTTGTTGGTTTTCATTTCACATGTACATTCTTACTATTATCACAGAGCACCTATGTCCCAGTTCTTCTGAGATACTAGCATATATCAGAATATCATTGAGGTATAGCAAAAGCGCTGATAGATGCTTTGTAGTAACCTCTTCAAAAGACTTGTAGTTGTATCTAATGCATTGCACAAACCTGAAACTAATATTTAAAATTACCACATAAATTAAACCAGTTTTCCTCTACTTATTTAGGGCTTATTTTCACTTGCTACACCAATATTGGGTCTGGTGTGGGAAACCAGACTGATGCTGCTGCAGCATATTGGATGTCTTCTTTTGCAGTAGTGGATACATTTAAGTCATATGTGAGTGGCATGGTTGAATTGCCACATCCTAATGAGCAGCTGTGTATTCACTAAGCCATAGTAACAGCCACAGCAGATCTAGTCCAGTGCCCTGCAGGCTATGTTCCCGACCCATCTCTTTTCTGGGCTTCTGATAAACTACTTCAGAGAAATAAATGGGAAGAGAAATGATGACTGCTTTTGTAGGGTTAGTTTACTGCTGATTTCACTCCCTGAACTACAAAGTCAGGCATATGTGAGCCAGCAGAAGGGAAGCACCCAGCTACAAGGGAGTGGAAACAGTACTGCTCCCGTTAGTTCCTTAGATAGCAGATTGACTGAACTGTAATGTAACACTGCAACCTGATCACGTACCTGTGCTTAGCAAACAGAAGAAAATGTTTTTGCTTCAATTTACTGTGAAAAGTTTCAACGGGCAAATTCCCCTTGCACATTTCCTATTAACAACTGCCTTAAAAAATGGTGACTTTATCTTATATCTCATATTATCTGATATATTGACTAGATAAAAGATAGGGAGAATGTACTTTGAGCCATCTATGGGCACAGGTGGGAGAAGCACTCAGCAGGGAACAATGTATATGAAACCTGCAGAAGGAAACCCATAAAAGGTGAAGGATGAAGTGGACATGCAGAAGTAGAGGCAGGGATGACTGGCAGTCGGGCAGGGGAGGTGGACTGGCGGGGACACAGAGAATAAGGCAGGAGAGGGAAGGGGGAGGCGAAGCCAGTCAGCCCAGGTGTGATCCACATTGCTGGCTCAGATCTACTCCTCACTCAGAACCTCCAGGTAAAATGGGAATGTGAGTGGAGATGAACCAGGCATGTACTGTTCTGCATCCAGTGCATACATTTGCCCTACCTGGTTCCTTCTCACCTTCATCCCTGTCCTACACTATTGGGGTGGGTTAACCTTGGCTAGATGCCAGGTGCCCACCAAAGCCACTCTAATCACTCCACTCCTCAATGGGACAAGGGAGAGAAAGTACAATGAGAAGCTTATGGGTCGAGATAAGGACAGGGACAGATCAGTCAGCAGTTACCATCACAGCCAAAACAGACTCGACCTGGGGAAATTAATTTAATTTATTGCCCATCAAATCAGAGTAGAGATAATGAGAACTAAACCCAAATCTTAAAACACCTTCCCTCCAGCCCTCCCTTCTTCCTGGGCTCAACTTCACCCCCAATTTTCTACCTCCTCGCTCCCTGGGCAGCGCAGGGGGTCGGGGAATGGGGG
>NW_010541111.1:44113-50690 GCF_000687285.1 Phaethon lepturus | reverse complement strand
GTCCTCCACTGAAAAAGCGACGTTTGGCAAAATTAGGTCATAAACTGAGGCCAAGGATTGCAATTCCTGCGAGTTTTCTGATGTTCAGGATATGCCAATTTAAGACACCAGCAGAATAGGACTCCTTTCCACAGCTTCCAGATGAGGACTGACCCTAGCTTAATTTAAGTGCCTACTTTAAACTTGGAATTTATGAGTGAAAACTGAGTAATTTTTTTTTCCATTAATGTTCTTCTTAGTATTTCCCAGGAAAATGTCTAAACCGATGACAGCACAATCTGCTTTCTTTTCTAGTTACAGCTTTACACTTACTATTTTCTGTAAATGAAAAAGGAGAGGGAAAGGTTCAGATTTGTTTAATAGTCTTTAAAATTAAATACATCACCGTGCAGCCACTTGCAAAAACAGACCCAAGCTTTCATCAGCTTCGCTCCTCTTCTGAACAGTTAATAATCTCTCAATATAGGAGTTTTTGTCTTTTTATAGCACCATTTTCTTAAGGAAAAAAGACCCAAACATTAAACTTCTGCACTGGGTGTTAATTCTTTGATAGTTTGGGCAGTGTGCAGGTTTTTTTGTCCATTTTTGAATGGTGGGTATTCACCTTACATTCAGGAGAAAAATAATTCCTTACCTGGAATCACCTTCTGTGCAACTACCTGAAAAGACATCAAATGAAGCAAGGCTGCATTACTTCTCTGGAGAAGGTTTTAATGTGAAAATAGCTCTCCTGGCAGGAGGTTGCCAACTTTGTTATTAATGGCTATTCCCTCACATTCTTTTCTTTTGACTATTGCACAATTACTACCCCATTGGAGTAGGTCTTGCCCAAGAGGGAAGAACTGGTGGATTCGAGGGGGTGTCCGGAGTAGCAGTGGTGTGGAGTCAGGTCATCTGCTACCCACCAGGTTTACCCAAGAACAATAACAGCAGAACTCACAGAATGCAATCAAGTGCATTCTTCTCCAGGGTGATTAAAGAAATACTCAATTTGATGCAACTGAGGTACAAAAGCTCTCTGTATCCTTCTTCTGCCAAGCATGGAAGAATGCCTTGCTTTAAATGATTTCGAAAAACTCCTGTGTGCCAAAGACGTATCATTTACATGGAATCCTGGCAGCTTCACGCAATCACTGCTTACACATAATTGTACCAAAAGCAATGGGGAGGGGGGGATCTAAATGGAGTAAGTCAGCTTATCAGTGATCAAGGTTTATTTTACTTCTCCCAAAGGAAACCTATGGAGGCTTGCTAGGAATCCTTTTTTCTCTACTAATGGGACAAATCTGAAATGAAGAATTAAAAAAAAAAAAAATTTCTTAATTCTGATTTTGTAACTGCACCCAGTTTAAAATCTGCAACTAGTATAAAATTGATATAAAGCCACTCTAAACGAGACAAGGTGGAAGTAGCAATGGGTGAAAGATCCAAGTAAGCTATGAGTTTGTTTTCCTTTCCTTGTTTCTCTCAGGCTTCTGCTCCCAAAAATCTCTAGCAATGGTATAAATCACATGTCTGTTTCTTCAAAGCATTGTTAACCATCTAACAGGAGAAAATAACGTTGTACATCACTTAACAGCAGTTGTGCCTTAACATATTCAAAATCAATTATGTTTCATATCATGCAGCCTCAGCTTTTCGCAGCTATTTGTGGTGCTAATTTGAGTGGTCCTGGATAATTAGAGGATCTGTATCTCCAACATTATAGAAAAACCTACTTTTGCTAGGATTTGCACAGGGGTAGTAACAGCATTACAATCACAGTGACTTTAATAAAGGCCAGATTGTGTCTAGCTCTAATGCTCCACATCTTTAACGAATTTATCCCACAATATCCACAGAAGATAATTAAACCCTTTTATTCCCATTTTCTATCAGTGGGGAACTGAAGCTCAGCAGTAATACAGTTTAGATGCTCAGGGCAATAAGCACCCTGCCTACCTCCACCTCTAACACACACTTTGGGAAAAAAACCAACACGACCACATGGACGGTGACAGAGAAACAAGCTCAGACCCCTCCTGGAGAGATCCTGAGCTGCTGACACCAGTGAGCTGGTCTCTGCCTTAGTGGACTACAACGTTTCTAGGGCCAGCCTGGCTTTACCAGGGAGGATTCACAGACACAAGCCTTAAGTAAGCTATAAAACATGGTGATGGGGAAAAATAAAAAAGACTACTGGAGATTGCCTGCAGCAGGGGAAGGAACTTGCCTGAGGAGGGTTATTGTTTCAGAATTGTTTGATGAAATAATAAACAAAATACTGCACTGCTAATAATTTCTGTAGATCCATGAAGCCTTGCAATGCAGAGGAGTACGCGTACTCCCTGCCCAGAAAGAACTTCTTGCATAGTTTCAATCTGAAGAAACAGGCACTCATTTGTCACTGACAAAAAGCTAGAAGGCAATTTCTTAGCCTTAGTGCTTTCTCTTGAGCAGAAATAGTCCCATCGATGTTTAAGGTGTGTAAGGAGATTCAGATGGTTTTAACACTCAGGCTTCTTTTCTAAATCGAATTAGAACTGCTCTGAACCAATATTGCAAAGGACAAAGGTCAAGGCTTTATTTATATAATACAAGGATGTAATACAATAACCGTCTGTTCGAGACACGTAAGTAAAAGATCAGGGACAAAGCTGCAGACAGGATGTCAGCAGTGCACAGGGAATTAGCCATGCAACTCCCTCCCATTAATTACAGATACGCACATCCGAATCACCATACATCATTATGAAAACGTACCAAGCGATAACTATGATTCATACTTTACCATTAACAATGCAGTGAAAGGTGAAAGAGGATGGTGCTCTTCCAGGACCATTAGGTAACCACGGTCGTGTGTTCTTCCTATGCCCAATCTGAAATGAAACAGCAGCCGTGGAACAAAGTGGTAGAAAGTAATTTTCGTAACCTCCGGAAAGTGCCATTCTTTAGAATGTTACTATATAAGGAATAAGTATTCCCATACCAATTGTCAGGCACCAATATAATATTTTTCTACGAAACCTTAACAAAAAGTACATATTGTTACACCTTGTAAGATCTCCAAAAACACATTCTGTACCGTCATATCTGTCAGAGACAAAAAGAGATTTATAAGCTCAGAAAGACCTTGAAATGTTAAATTTCTAAATCCTATCTTTGTGCAAAGTAGGTTACTTGCTTAACATGGGGCATACCCTGCAAGTCTACTAGCAGTCAAGTACATCCAGCTTCCTGGATCCCACCATATATGTTTTGGATACAAGAATACGTCTTGGGTTTGTGCCAAACATTCTCTTGCTATGTTTTTGTCCAAAAAAATAAACACAGTTTCAGCAACAATAATGCAGACACGAGGAAAAGCTTTTCACTTCCCCTATATATTAGCAATGTATATAATGGGCAAATTACTCTACTTATTAGGACCAATTGCACTTTTATTCTTGTGTAATTGTTATTGACGTCCGGAGAGGAGGTGTGCACACAAAAGGTTGACCTTGACCACTGAAAACCCAAGTGACTGGATTCAGTAAGAGAGCAAGGAACTATTTCCACAAGTTGACACCTCTTGCAACAAAGCTCCTTGTGTGTATAAGGTCTGCATAATACTGGTGCTCATAGTAGAAGTGCAATGTTTGTGAGGTAACAAAAAATTACTCAAAGCATGGAAAAGGAACACACACCACATTTGAAATCATACACATCTGATCGAAATGTCTATGACAACGTAGGAATTTATGTGGTTTCGTTGGGCCTGCTGCAGATGCTGTTTTTCTTTTTTTTTTTTAATGGGAGTATCACACATATTCAAATGTTGATTTCCCAGTTTGTGCAAAACTGCCACAAAGACAAAAATCCGTCTTATTGTAACAGAACATACCTGAGGCTTTACTGCATTATTTTAAGACCCTGCTGACATTTGGCTTTGTCCTCATGACATCTGTAACTAATGCAAAATTGGAGCCCTTATCAAGGGCTTTAAAATAATGTTTACCAGCATTAACTGCCAGGAAGCCTTTTTCAGATGTTTTCCATATACTTTCTGCACTAGATATAGAAAATGCAGCTCTTCAATGTAGTCTCTAAGTGATGGAAAAGATCCATCAAAGCTCTTCTGGTAACCAGGTGTACCCTATTTTCCCAGGAGCAGCACTCCACAGGCAGAGAACAATGAATGATGTTCTTCACCTAAAGTGAACTGTATCCAGTAGGCCAGGAGAAAACTGAGCCAAGAATCCGCTCTTCAGCTGAGTTGTTTTACAGGTGAAATCACCAATTATTGCTCATGTTCACCCATGAAGTCTTGGAGGAGGCTGTGCTTTGAATAGGAACTCTGACTACTCCTTGTCATCCCCGGTGTCCAGAAAGATATAGGTCAAATATACCCTATTTGTAGGCTTTGCCCAACTCTCAGGGCGAGAGGGTCTCTCATACAGGATGTCTCTCCTGATAGCTGAAAATGCTACAGTGCCCGTAGCTACCTCTTGCCACTAGTGATGCTTCACAGCTAATGACAATGAAAATGGGGGAAAGCTTTCTCCTCTGTCCTGTTTCCTTGCCCTTCAAACAAACAAACAAACAAAAAATAATCAGACAACATTAAGGATGTCATTCATTGATGTTTCCACAGCATAGTATTTCATACATACATTTCTATATATAAAATGGTATAAAGTACTTTAATCTCAAGACTTACTTTTTTTTTTAAACACCAAACTTGTATCTTCAGGAATGGAAGATGATGCTTTACCTTTTATGCTTTATCAGTCTTCACTAAGCTGACAACACATCTCCAAATTACCAACTGAACTATAAATTTTTCGGTCACTCCTACTATTCCATCATAATCACACCAATACGGTTTTAAGATTTAAAGGCCTTAAATTATGACACAGAAAATTATTAACGTAATAGTTGTGAAATTTCTGTGTTAAGGATAGTAATTTTTTTTTTTCCATTATAGTTCAGTTCCTCAGGAAGGGAACACACTCAGCTTCCTGAGTTTTTGGCAGATGAAGACATAGAGCATGCAGCAGAGGCTGACTAGCACCCAATTAGAGCCGTCCTTTAATTTCTATAATCTTCTGTCTCAGCCTGTTTAGGACTGTCTCTTCAGCAAAGACTAAAGTCAGCCCTTAAATCACCATCTTTCACTCTCTGCTCATGTGGATTGAAGTTCTGCAGTATAAAATACTTCTTATTTGAGTCTCTGTTGAGTTTAAGCAGCTTTTTGTACAGGTAAAACTCATGCGTCCAAACCATTCTTTGGTCAGCTTTTCCAGACCCCTGGAGCTTCAGCTGCCCCGAGTCCTGCAATGCACTAACCCATGCTCAAGAAAAGTGCCCCTCAGCCTAGATCAATGTAAAGGGCAAAACAAAGAGGACACACTGCTCTAATTTGGGGTCCTCTAAACAAAACAAGGAGGTAAAGCACAGGTTTCTGACCATGCTTTGAAAGGCATTTCAGCCAGTTTTCCATCTAAATGCAAGCAATCACACAGATTTTAAACAAGCAATCTTTAATGAGCTTATTGACATTGCTACACACTAAATGATCCCTCAACAGGAAAAAAAGGTATAATGGCTGGATTGGGATTGATGATTTGTCGTGAGCCTGTGCTTAAACAACAAAGAGGGAGGTGAGAAGAAAGCGAATGCATGGGAACACAGAGCCTCAAGAGAGAAGGGGATATGAAAGGAAAAAGTAAAATGAAAGGTTCTTCAACACCAATATACTCAAATTTTTCATGTATGACAAAGATTTAAACACAACATTGACAAAGGAAATTATTATTCCAGATCTATGGAGAAATTCAGTCCCAAAATACAACTGCCGAAGAAGTGGGAACCCACCCCCCCCCCCCCCCCCGCCCCGGTGGCTGGACATTCCCTAATTCAATGCCTGTCTTGTGCATTTTGAGGTTTCATGGGGTAGGTCTTCTGCCTGCATGATGGCAAGCACAAAGGTCCTTGTGTTTGCTTTGGGCCTCCGGCTGCTATTGTAATACACAATAACATAAATATTGCTCACATTCTTTCGGCAATACACAGCAAATCTAGAAAATGAACTGCAGTAATCTGGACTGAGGGTCCAGCGTGTCCTACCCAACAATGCCTCCATCCTCCTTGAACAGCCATTACAAAGGAAGAAGAAACAGAAGGGGGAGCAGAAGGCAATGACAGAAGGAAGAAGGGGACAGACAGAACTTCACATGGACCCGTCTCCGCAGGAAGCCTTCTACTGCCGCCAGGCACCAAACTGCTGAAATAGAAGGAAAGTCATAAAAACCAACCAGCCAACACCACAAATCAAACTGCATCAAGAAGCTCATTCCTGAAGAATATGGATGGATGCAGCACAACAGAGTAGAGAAAAGTGATGCCAACATCTTGCTTAAATGAACACATTAGTTGATTTTTTTTTTTGTTACAATAAAAGAAAATATAATTAAATGCAATGTGTAAACTAATTCAAAAGCTGATTGGCAGGGAGGAGAAAAAGCTACTACGTTCTAGGGGTGTTTTATTACCACCTGTTTTTGAATTGCAAACCAGTGAGCTCAAGGGTTTGTAGAGCAAGACCATTGTAAGAGGC
>NW_010541111.1:31094-44082 GCF_000687285.1 Phaethon lepturus | reverse complement strand
TTCGTGCTATCCGATGCCTCTGAAGAAGAATAGGGAAGACTGCTTCTGAAATGTCTCTGTGACTACATCTTAGGAAGTTTCTGCAAGCAGGCACACAGTTGCTTGGAGGCCATCAGAAATGGGATTAACATCTCCATGCTGAGACACACAAAAACCCCCCAAAAAGATAAATAAGAGATTGCTTCTCCATGCTGCATTCATGTCAGAGGTTACAGTTTCACCTGGTTTGAACCTACCCAAGAACTGGATATATCCTTGGACCTCTAATTTTATGCAACATAGCTCCCTGTAAATGAAAGACACGTGCAAGACGGAGAAGCATACAGGTGCCAGTGGGGCCATTCAAAGCCTTATGGAGGTCTCTGACCTCCTCTGGGGAAGACAGCAGCTCATGGTCAGAGCTGAGATGCAGAGCCATCGCTACGCAGAAGTGAGCCAGGTTAGCCATGATGGAGAGCAGCCACCATGGACAGGCTGCTTGGTGGCCTAATGAGGCGGTCTCCTCGCTCCCCGCCGCAGCAGACGGGCGTCCAACCTCGCGCAAAACTGTCACCGCAATTGGAAGTAATTGGAGGTCTTTTCGCCAGGCTCAGCAGGGAAAGCAAGGAGCGAAAGGGCTTGGGTGAACAACTGCCAGGGCTCGGCCGTGGTCCCATCAGGGTCAGGGCATGCTGGTGGCAGGGTGTGGAGGTTCACAATGCCACTGCCCGCTCCGGGCTACCTCTCCAAGGCAGGGTGTGAGCCTCGCCATCACCAATCAGCCTTAACCACTGAAAGCCATTAAAATAAACCCCAGCAAAAGCGTTGCTGACATCCCAGATTATATAAAGGGCCAGTTTTAGACGGCAGCATTGCCTCTGTGTTGTTATAGACTCCTTTCCACCCTTCTTACTGCATTTCTCAGCAGTGGCTCAGGTCTCATAATAGAAAGTCCCACGCTTGTCCTGCTCTCTTCACCACACACAGAGCAGGAATTTGGAGCAGAATTATTGTTTGGGGTACTTCAGGACTCAATGTTCTCCTGAAGTGCTTTTTGTTTCTTTTAAAAGCATTATTATTGAACAGTTTGACTAAAAATAATACTGAAGTGTGAGAAGGGGCACTTGTGGCACATCAACCTGATCTTCTAATTTAAATTCCCAAATGCTCTAACATAGAGCCCCTGAAATGGAAGAGTAATAATAGTATTTGCTAAGGACATGAGGAGGGGTATTCTTCTTGGGCCAGGTCCTTCCTTTTTTTGATATAGGTGAGACTCTCCAGAACATCCTCTTATTCCCAAGCCGTGGCATGGCTAAGGTGCAAATCTCATCAGCTCCCAAAAGCCACAGATTAAGACTGCTCCGAGTTATTGCAGACACCAGGCTGGCAACCCCAGGACAAGGCACATCACCCAGGGCACGGGTGAACCTCTTGAGCATGCTACCACTTCTCCTGCAAGCAAGGACGGGCAGAGAGCTGTGCTGATCCAGGATGTTCACACCAGCAAGGGGACAACTGAAGCTTTTGGTGAGGGCTATTGTCTGCACAGGAATGATAAAACAACTACTCCAGGTGTTTGCCCAGGCTCAAGATATCGAGCAGTCTCCAAGATCAGTGTGTTTGCTCTGAGCACATGGCATGTTTTCCGGCCGTGGGTGCCTAGCACTCCACAACATTAAAACAAACCAAAAAAGCCCTTCCTGACTTTCCTGTAACCAAAGATTACTCGAAAACCAATATACCGCAAAACATTGGTGCATAGCCACTTTCTTAAATGTTTATGTATTTCACCTGCTGAATATAACAGGTGAAATGGGGAGGGGGACGGTATGACCTTATCACCAAGATTTTAGCTCAGAAATTATCAAAATGAGAGGGGAAGTCAGAGTCTTCCATGCTGACCCTTCTTATTTCAAGTAATTGTTAATGTAACCGATTCTCTGAGAGACTGAAGTTCTCTCCGTCAGTTTGCTCCCCGACTCAGATATTTTCTCTTAACCATAAGAACTTACTGTATTTTGGGGTCACTCCAGGGTGGAAGGGAGCAACTGGGCAGCCTTGGCAATGAGACAGCAGGCCTGGGGAGAGCAGGAGTCCCAGGAGAGGACAGGGAGGTGAAATCCAGCAGTCTCCAAGATCAGCATGTTTGCTCTGAGCACGTGGCATCTTTTCCTGTTGTATTCAGAAGGTGAAATACATAAACATTTAAGAAAGTGGCTATGAACCAATGTTTTGCGGTATATTGGTTTTTAAGTAATCTTCAGTTACAGGAAAGTCAGGAAGGGCTTTTTTGGTTTGTTTTAATCTTGTGGAGTGCTAGGTACCCATGGCAGGAAGAGAGGAGTGTGCGGTTCAGAAGTAGGGACTGAGAAGTGAGCACAGACAGGCTCCACTGTGTTCCAGGATTATTAAAAGAACAGAAACAATTACCAAAGAGAAAACAGCATCTAAATTGGCCTTTGGGAAAAAATGGTGTTAAGAGAATTTCCGTAAACATTAGAAGAAGAGACAAAACAACCACCTTATGTGTGTGCATGGTCAAGGCAACTGAACCCTGAAGACAAAAGGACTAGCAAAGAAAAGCAGAGACTATGGTCTGAAGAAAGGACACATGGCAGAAAATCAGATGAATCTTGAGAATAGAGCTGACTGAAATTCAGTCTATGGGGAGTTTGGAATAAAATTATGATAATTCCATTTTGGAAAAAGGATTAGAAATTAAACATTCTTTATGGATAGGAAATAAGAAAAAAACCACCAAAACAAAATTAAGTTTTTCCAGATTAGGCAACAGCTGAGATTCCTATTCCTTGGCCCCCGGAGCTGCCAGGTACTCATCTTTCCTTTGGCTCCAGTAACCTGAGAGGGAGCCAGGTGTCCCCAAGCCCATTCCCAGGCTGTCAGGAGGGCGCAGCAGAGGTTGCCAGACCACTGGCTCCTCCTCAAGGAAACCATGGAGCTGGGTACCCTCCACCCAGGCAGCTGCTGGGACACGTCTATGCTAAACCTGCAGACACTGGAGCCAGGAGCAGCCTGAAGGGCTGGGAGGTGCTGAGCCAGCAGACCCTAGAAACCCAAACTCCCTGAGAGCTTGCCAAACAGCTTGGCAGCAACCAGGCAAAGGGCCAGTGCTTCAGCACACGTCAATAGTAACCTCTTCTCTGCTTTGGTAGCAGCTAGCCAGTCTTCTCCTGGAGATAATCCTTACCATTCCCACTGTGAAGCTGCACGTGTGGACACTGAGGTGGTCCCACATCCCACTTTCCACCAGTGCTTGCAGCTGGGTGCAGCAGACAGCACATCTCCCTGTATCATACTTAATCAAACTTGAGGCTTATTGCCCCCCACCCCAAAGCTGGATCTGATGTAGGTTGAAGCAGTTGTAATCCTTTCTTCCTGCCCTACATTCTTGGTTAGCCGTTGCTTTGCCTCCATCCTTAGACAACACTTATAAAATTATTAGAGACATTTTATAATCGGTAATTTTCCAGTTCTTGTATGACCGTTTACTGCTATTTCTTTTTGTTGTTGTTTATTTTTTAAGTCACAATGAATTTTCTTTTTCCCCAGATTTCTCTATTTTCTTTTTCCCCAGATTTCTCTAATCTCCTCTTCCCTGCAGCATATCTGTTTTAGCCAGTCTCCACTCTTCCCTCTAGTGCCTGACACTGCTCTCTTTGTCAGGGAAGGTGCAGGGAGTTCAGGTTTTCCCCTCTCCATTTCTCTTTGGACCTGACACTGCTTCTGACCCCTGCTCAGCCTTTGCTTTGAAGTGCTTTTTCTGCTCTCTGCTTTCCCACCGGATCACGTTAACCCTCCTCCTTTCCCCACTCCATCAGTTGGCTTCAATAAGCGAGAGGAGCTCACTGGAACCTCCTCTTTTGTCTTATCAGCATGATTTCACTTCTCATAAAATCCTAACCACGTTCCACATAAAACAGTTTGGCAAAAGGCGACCGATACAGATGCCTGCAGACCACTGCGACATGTGCGGGGAGCACCGCTGGCCGCGTGAGACACGCCGGTCAAGTAGATCTCGCGTTTGACCCGTGCAACTTCACAGCGGCGTCTAAAAGCAAGAAGCCACATGCTTCCCACTTGCCAAAATGACTACATTAAGTGTCCTTTTTATCATGTGCTGCGAACAATAGTACCCTTGTGGGGCTCTGCACTATTGCAATTTTGCTCCTGCTCTACTGCAATTTTAAAAGAACCCCCCCACACACACACAAATTTGGCCTAAGTATATGTGACTGGTTTGATTCAGGCTCCTTGGTGCTACAGCTCCTAGCCGATGGATGTTCAGGTCAAAACAAAAAATGGCATCAGTACAAAAAGAATTGTTTGGCTCTCGCTTATTAAAGACTCCTGAAAGCTTTCCAGATCTATAAATATTCACATTATTCCCACAGAGGGGCAGAAAGAGAATGATTTGTAACCTTCTAGTTTGTTCTGTTAACACATTCCCATTTTTCAGTGTTTCCCAGTTGGATAAATACCATGACAAACAGAGGAAACCCCTGGGAGAGAAAATACATTTTAAAGTAAATTGCAGTGATGTGTAGTTTATAAATATTTGCAATGGTACAGAGGAAATATCTCTATTCATCACATTAACGTACATTGAATACAAAGATGACCAATCTCCATTGATGCCTTTTTTTTTTTTAAGATATGAATAGAATTTCCACTATAGGAAAAAAAACCTGAAGACTTGTATATGCTATACACATGCATACATAAATATATAGACATAAATACTTTGAAGTAGAAAATGTTATTTTAATTACAATAGTAAAGCTTGATTTATTTTCTATACCTCTTTTGCCAGAAAGTCAAACATTTCACAAGATCTGAGTCATATTTCCTGAGGATCAAAACCGGAGAAAATTCAAAGCTTGGTAAATAACCTCTTAACCACTCCATTAGAAAGAACTGCTGATAATGTTTAAATAAGAATGCACAAACATTATTTTGCTCAAAAATTACATTGCAGAGATAAACTATAAGACTTGGGAATACCCTGGTTAACGCAGCAGGCTGAAGGACTTGTGCAGATCTCCAATCGCCTAAGCATTTTTCATTATTGCTTACTAGATCATTAATTATTTTTTAAAGGATTATCATAGTTACAAATTCCAACTCAGGCTTCTTCACTCACCACTTGAGAACACTGCAGCAAACTAGTGCATTTCCACACGTGCATGTGACCTACATACACACATGGCTTCAGAGTACATGGGACCAACAATGTGGACATGGAGCCGTAGCATTCAAACACACCCCCCTGGGTAAGGCTGGGTTTAAGTGATCCCTCCCTAACATCTCTAGACAGGTTAATTCCTCTGTGCCATGCTGATGCAGCTGTAGAGGCAACAGCCACCCTTCCCTGCTCCCACCTCCTTGACTACCTTGGGCATTTCAGGTGTTTAAGGAAAGCATTATTTCTTAGCCTGCAAACGTCTTTCACCTAAAGCAAATAGGTGTTTCTTGCAGTTACTCATTTTCTAGCTTCCATCATCATCATGCAATTAAAGGGTATCTGACATGAGTCATTAAAAACCCACTCCATGAAGCTGTCCAAAACGTAAACCAGTCAAGAAAATGCACTGGGAACTGCACGTGTGGAGCGTACAGCCCCTCACTTCACAGCTACCAGCTTGCTTATATGCAGTGGCTACTTCTCACCTTTAAAAATTAAAAAACCTAAACTGAAAAAAAACCCCAAACCCAAAAACATACATACCCAACACCCATTCAGCTGTCTTTCTGGCAAACAGCTCAGCCAAATGGAGAACAGGTTGGGGATAACCTACTTTGATCTCCCCGTAATCCCCGTGGAAATCAAGGTGGCCAAGGCCATTGGTGTGGCTTTCCACACATTCCCAGGGCTGCTCCTCTGCTCTAGGGCTGCAGGAGCCCCAGGTGGCCCTCAGCAGAGCCTCCTCCTTCCAGGTACCTCAAGGATTTTAGCAAGGTGAATGCTCATTATTATGGAGCTGGCTAACAGCCATCACTCATATTACACTGGCCATTAAGCAGCCTGCAGGCAACCAGCATGGATCCAAAGCTGTTGCATATGTTCATTTTGCCTGGGGGAAAACAAGGTAAGGGAAGGAAATGCTGGCAGAACCCACGTCTCTACTCTGTACACAACTATCTTGCACCCTCTCATTCTCTCTTCGTGTTTTCGTTGCATTACATCCTCAAGGTCTCAGCGTTGCTGTGCTGGACAGTGTAGAAGATGAATCAGCATCTGCCCCATGCAGCCCACCGGGCAGAAGCCACCATGTCCTCACGGGTAAGTTCAGGGCACCGGATGGAGGCAGAAAACCTGCAGCCCCGCCAAGACCCAAGGGAGCTGTGACGGGCCATACTCTAAGCCCTTCTGCCACAGACTGAGAGAAATGGCTTTCAAGAACAACAAAGAGCACGTACATTTTGTACCGTGTTAAAGAGGGAAAATAGCAACAAGGACAAGAAAAACTTGGGTTGTGAAGGATGTTCTAGCAGAGGTGATTAACAGTGTTGAAAGAAATCCCAACTGTTGTTTCAAATTTCTTTCCAATTAGCCACAAAGCTACTCCTTTTTTCCTTTTTTTTCCCCCCTTTCTTCCTTATATCTGTGTTTGATTTAGAATCAAGGTTGGTGATTTGTGTTATGACAGCAAAAATAAAGGATCTGTGTACTGTATGCATGGGGATTTAAAGCATTGCCTTTGATGGCTCATTAGCTGCATGTGGCTACATGCAACACTGCTCGACTGAGATATATTGCCCAGGATTTAATTCCAGAATAATTTCTAAGGCATTAAATTGAATGCTTGCCCTTTTCACCATGGTATTTAAATGGTACTTTGTATGCCAAGCTTAAAAAAAAGAGCAGAGGAAACACAGATGCAGTGCTGCTGGAGCGTGTACTGAACTTTGTTAAAATGTTAAACATTTATTGGAATTATATATTTTTTTTTAAACAAGATAGTGTTAAACCAGTTGTTACTTCAATTAACTTTCTTTGCTACAAGGGAGAAAGGGGATTTATTTTCTCCTAAATAACAAACAGCTCTCAGAACTAGCGAACAATATCTCATTTGTTCAGTAAGACTTAAAGATGAGAATGGTCTCAGGCTGGAAAAATAGATGTGCACATTTCTGTGCTGACTGAGCAAAATAAACCAGACAAAGCTTCTCCCACAGTAGAGAGGAGATCAAACCACAGAGCTGAGCTGAAGGTCACGAGTCTCGCAGCTCTCCAGGCGCAGTCCCTCCGCTGCTGCTCCCGCGGGAGGGCGGCTCTGGTAGCCACCGACCAAAGGCGTGGCGGGCTCTCAGCTTGCGGCCCGGCAGGGCAGTCCAAGGGTGGGATTCTGCCTCTGATGCATGAAAGGCAACCCTCTGAAACAGGCTGCACTCTCGTTTACTGCTGATCTACAAGCTCTGTTAAGACCGAGCGCCCTGTATTTTCTCGTTTTCCCTCCCTCTGCCTCTTCCCTGCAGTTTCAGGGATGCCAACTGGTAAAACATGAGCAGGTTCGTTTTATCCAGTTTACAGTCCAACTTTAATTTTGAAATGAAGCAAACCCCAAAGCACAATTTTGCTTGAATTTACACCAGGGACATCTCTCTGCCTGACTCCCCTTGCCTGCAATAGGTCACGCTTCAGAGTCATTGGTTGTGCAGAGGCGGCAGCTCAACACCATGTCTTCCTGCCCCATCCCTTTGCCTTCAAGCCAGCCTCTATCAGCATCCCTGTGTCACAAAAGCATCGACATTTCAACATTTGGTCAGGAAGCATTGATACAACACTTTTATAAATAACATCACTACTTGCACCATTTTATATGTGGTTACAATTGGCTGGAGCTGGTGGTTCTGCTAAAGCCTGAAGGATAGAGGACATAACGAGAATTTGCACCTGGATTTGAAATTTAATAACATTTGGGAAATGCATGTGATTACCTAGAACTGCGTTTTCATGCAGCAAAACTCAGGACTCTACAGCAGTAACACACCACAATTCAGCTTCAGCTGGAAGCCACATTTTACTGCCTCAAACATGGGACTTTTGAGCAGCCACTATCAGAAAAAGATGCAGGAGATAGAAAAATCTGTTTGCATTTTTGCACCCGCTTACAGAGCTCATCCACCAGGAGCTGCGCTTTCTAAAGCTGCACCACAAACTAGCAGCTTATTCTGCACAGATGATGCAGGCAAGGCAAGATGATGAATTTTTTGCTTTTGTATGGATCCGTTCAACTTTTAGTGGGCATGGTGGTGTTGTGTTGATGGCTGGACTTGATCTTAAAGGTCTTTTCCAATCTTAATGATTCTGTGATCTTGAAAACTTCACTTCTCTTTCAAGTTTAAGTTGGTTGTTAGACTGTCAGTCTGAAACACAGACAGGTAGATGAATGGCAAGCTCTAGCAGCACTGCCATCAGTCTCTTCCTAGAGCTTCACCCAGAGCCACCACATCCATATTTACACCTCTTGACCCCCTTACCTCAGCACGGGACTCCCGAGGGCCTGAGCGACCTCCCCTACCTCTCTCTGCAGCCCCAGTTCTCTTCCTGCACTGCTATTTGCCCCATGGTTTCCCATTTACTGGATTACCCAGGCAGCACACATGGGTCTCTATAATCATGCTGTTTATCAACACAACACTTTCCTTCAAGCCCTTCTTGAAGTCCATCTGCATTGTGATGCCTTACTAAGAGAAAAATACAGTTTTAGTTTGTTGAGGGTTTGTTTCATTTTTTGTTTTAATTGCATTTGTTCCAGGCATTACAAAGTCCTTGTCCTCAGCATTATTGTAATACAAAGAGTAAATAAAGTAATATCAGAGAAGACACATAAAAGGCCAAAAATCCATCTCACAAAGGCTTTTATGAAGCATTTTAGTCCAAAAGAAAAAAAAAATCCTCAAAAGTCATGTTAACATATTTGATTCCAAGAAGCTATCATGTTTTAAGTCTGCTAACAAAACAGCATTAACAAAGGCATTGAATTCCTTCATGCGCCTGAAAATGCAAGTATTTCTGCCCTGCCTACCAAAGAAAGCGCAAAGGAACAAATCTATCCAAACACATGGGCTGCACCTGGCTTCGGCTCTCTGCTGTGCTAAGCAGCAGGGGCAAGCGCAGGGAGGCAGAGGAAAGGTTGCCCAAAGTGCCCTTTCTGGCTGAATTCCAGCATATATATAATTTAATTGGGAATGTTGCATTACATGTAACCACTGTATAGCAATAGTTATCTCAGCTATTTAACTAATGGGAGCTTTTTACAATTAAACCATTTTATCATGTACAAGGGTCTGAAAAGAGACCTTATGTTGCACAGGAAGGTCCCAACTCGTCACAAATGTGCAGAACTGAGACTGGTCCCAAGAGGCTAGAGCTTGGTTTGGTTTTCTACTTGAGATTCAACTTAAGCGTAAAAATATGCCCAACTTTTGGTACACCCCAAATGCCATATAAAAGGCATTTCCCCCATTTCACCCCAACCACAGGATGTTTTGACTGGAACACCACATGAAGGTACAGCCTGTGGTACATAGTGGCCCTGCAGAGTTTTCCCAAAATCTGCTATTTTATGCACTTAACTAAGGCTTCAGCTTCAAAGACGCATGATGTAAAGTCCTGCTTTTACAAGATTTCATGGCGTGTTGAAGAACGAAGTACTAGTGTTTGGGACAAGTCATTTACTGCCATGAGGTTATCCAGAGGCTTAGTTTGTCATGCATCTCACTCACACTCTTTGTTTACTTCTTTTCATTCTTTCTTTGGAGGCAGCATGCTGCACACCGCTGGCAGTGAAAGGGCTTCCCTTTGCACAGCAGCAATTCATTTTTCTCAGCTTTTCTCCAGCTAGATATCAATGATTCCCCAGGACCTGCAAAGCCTCTTTAAGATCCTGTCAGAAATACAGAAACCTCCTTTTTCCTACTGCTCAGTTAAACACAGCCTCTGCATTCAGATTACTCAGATTTGTGCATCAATCTCATTCTTTCCCTGTTGATAACATATTGGGTGTCAGAGTGTTTTAATCCAACGATCTGCCAGCCACAGTCTCATTCATCTGCTAGGATGCAAGTAGCCCCCCAGGCTTAAAATGATACCTGATCCATTGATACCTTTACTTTTGGAAGCTGGATTATTCCCATGCCTAAACACCAAGTCCTGTCCTGTACCTTGCACCAGAAACCACAGCTGGGGGTGGAAGAAGAGACACCCAGTAGATTTGGATGTGAAGCAAGACCTCCAAAGGTCACAGCATATAGATAGTTTTAAAGCACTCTGTCCAGCCCTGGATCCTTCTAGGGCTGTACAAATACTTGACTGCCAGGACAGGGATTTTATCATAGCAACATCCAGGAGGACAGTCAGTTCTGACATTTCAAGCTACTCTGACTCACTCCTGTAGCTTGGAGACTTGCATCATGTCGTCTCCATCCAATGGACATCATTCATCAATGGTGAAAACCATCACACATCCTCTGTCTCGGTACACCTACAGAGCTTACACCTACTCTCTCGCAAAGACTGATCAGATAGGGGTGTTTTTAAAGAGTTAAAGTTCCCAAAAGCAAGTGTTTTGCTCAAGGATGCTACTGCATCACAACCTGTGAGTGACCAGTAGTCCCAGAGTTATTGCTGATCACGCAGAGCCTCCCATCTCCCATCACAACTACTCTGCACTTCATGTCAAGTCATTGAAAGGTTGAAAATTCACAGAAAACAACTGCAGGCAGAAATGACTCCTTATTTTACATGGATATGCTAGCAGTTAGGACAAACTATCACATTACAAATATGCACTTGCATGCAGCAACATGAACTATAGAAGAGATTAATTAGTGAATGCAAACCTAAAATAGATTAAAGTACACTAAACCAGGCATCATTTCCTCCACAACCTGCTTGATTTTAATCTGACTCACCCTATGAAAGTGTTTTTATTTGTGTTTATGGTTTGCCCTTTTGTGTCCTCGTCCAAAAGATACTTTCACAGAACAGCCCAAGAAGCACTGTGTATACCAGCAGGGACTGGGTCCTTTATGGCAATATGTATTTAAAAGGGCAGAATAGATGCATAATTATTGATGTCAAGATGGGCTTTCAAAACACACAGAGGGGATTAGTACTCAGCTCATCCTAAAGCCTGAACTCATATAACTTCTTCAATTAACCTGCAGAAGTGATTTAATGATGTGTTTGATGAATCCCAAAAGAAAACGAGGGGAACTTGCAATGTACTCGGACAAGATTGCGGCAACAGAACACACGCAGACAAACACAAAACCCAAGAAAAAACATCAACTGAGCCCTGAATTCTTCGCCCACTTGCCTGCGATGATTATGATCATATCACAGTAACACCTCAAAGTCCCAGCTGAGATGCAGAGGTGATGTGTCAAATACCATAAAGATACAGAAAATGTCTGGGTACCAAAGGGCTTGCTGCTCTCTAGGAAGAGGGGGAAGACTGGAAGAAGCCACCCCTTTTCTTTCAACCCAGGGGCTGATGTTTGGGGAGATAAAGGACAAAAGCTGCTCTGTGGCATTTAGCAAGGGCTTTGCTCTCAACTTCAACACAAGCTGGAGCAAGGTCCAAGATGAAAGAGGGAATGTGAACATGAGGGAGAAATAAAAATTCCTATCTGGGGCTGCAAGACTGCAAATCTGGAGGTGTGCCACATCTCTCAGAGGTTGGGCATGACTACCTTCCCATGCTACTATCACTTTGGGTGCTCTTTTGGCCTGTATTAGTTACCTTGGGATGCCTTTTGTTGCCTTGTATGCCCACAGGCCATTGTATGGATAAAAAAAAGAGGCATCGAAATTGTTTCCACACTTTTTAATCAGAGTAGAGCAAGACTTTCTCTGCATTCATCTGCACTTTATATCCTATGGCTCTCTGCCACAGATCTGTGATAATGTAGAAGCAGCTCTTCCATACAGTTTAACTTCTTTAATGTGAAATAAGGATACAACAGTCCACTTAAGTTCCACATCCAGCCAGAACATTTTTCTTTCAAAAGCAGTAAAGCAATTTTAAGATATTTCCTTGGGGCAGTGGAAATATGAAATACAGCAGAGTCTCCAACTCTAAAATAGACTTTGGGTTTTCTTTTTTTTTTGGTTGGTTTTTGTTTTGTTTGTTTGTTTTTTTACTGAGTGGTGTGACATACACCAACCACCATTATAGACTAATAAAAGGGAAATTCAATTTTCTACCACAATGAAGATGACCAATAAAATTTTAAACATGGACAACACCCATACAATTCTACAAAACCTGAGCGAATTCATGAAGTCCCTTTAAAGCACACAGACTCTCAGAGAGAACACTCTATAGGGGTATAAATTATCTGGCTTTACCACAGAAGGCATATGCTGCACATCATGACACGCCCTTCAATGTTGCCTAAACGACCCCTCTTAAAAGGTTAGGGATTGCTCTTCAGTACCATAGGGTTGTTCCACAATAACAACCCGCCTAGCAACACAAAAACTTCAGCACAGAGCGCAGCACAAAGAATATGAATAGTTAAAGCAAATATTACTCCGTACTACAGAGAAGTCTGTAGGGCTCAGTTGAAATCATGATCCTCTCTGAAAAGAGACGGAGATAAAACATTGCTTAGAGGCAGAGGCAATATGGCAACTGCTTGCAGATGCTGCGAGTCCTGTGCATCTTGAATTTCTTGACTGTGAATGGGTGTGAGCCTTAGGAGCAAATTAGTTAGAGAAGGAGACCAGGGAAAAGGATGGCCAGAGAGATGGCGAGGCATGGCAGAGGCACGGGAGGGTCATACCCACAGCAGAAACAGGCTAAATATGCTTGGCACTTGCTTGCCTGCAGTGAGAAATAACTGCACCACACAGTCCACTAGAAACCAGCCTGGCACCAAATAAAGTTTGCTGGGTCCTGCACTTCGGCCACAACAACCCCATGCAACGCTACAGGCTTTGGGGGGGGGGGCTGGGGGACGGGTCGCCGCGGCA
>NW_010541111.1:4192-31063 GCF_000687285.1 Phaethon lepturus | reverse complement strand
GGGGGTGCTGGTTGACAGCCGGCTGAACATGAGCCGGCAGTGTGCCCAGGTGGCCAACAGCAATCTGGCCTGTATCAGCAATGGTGTGGCCAGCAGGAGTAGGGCAGGGATCATGCCCCTGTGTTCTGCACTGTGAGGCTACAGACAAAACAGCAAATCAACTTTCTGAAGAAGTTTTGAAGTGGCATGAAAACTAAAGCAATTATTCAGGAAGAATCTGAGTCCTTTGCCATGGAAGAGGAGGAAAGGTGCATGGCTCCGTGGCCATATGCAAGGTACTGTCAGGTCCTCCTATGGCAGGAGGACACGGAGAGCCCTGGGGAGCACTCAACAGTTAGGGTGGCCAGTGGGGCACAGTTGTATATCAGATGCTCACCCTGGAGCACTCTCCATAGTGTGAGCAGCAGCTCCTAAGCCCTATTGAAAGGTTTGTCCTGACTGTACATACATATCAGACCGATTTTACTGCCGGCACACTTAGAGGAAAACCAGCCAAAATACTTTCAAGCACTGATAAGAGGTTTCTGTGAGACATGCCAAGGAGGCAAAAGAAATACCATGTTTTGCTTCTGTCTGGAAATGTAGAAAAACTGTCCAAACCAGGGCAGAAAAACCTCTGGGAGTATTTGAGTTAGAACCCAAGGACCTGATTAAGGAAAACACTTTAACGTGCTTTAAAAGCTTTGCTGCATTAAGACCCAAGTCAAGTAAGGTACAGATGTAAGGTAATTAGAAAAAGAGGATTAAGGGTCTGATTCTTTCTTCATTTCAGAAAAAGAATGCACAGTTTACCATTTTGCAGGGCACACAGAAGATAGAGTCCGTTAGTCTGGGCAACCCAAGGTCTGTCTTCCCAGTTTTCCTCCTCCCTACTGTGTGAGGCTATTGGGGGTTTCCACACCAGATGCTTGGAGGTCCACACCAGATTGAGACATGTTTGCCTCACAGCAACAGCAGCATTTACTCCAGTGCAAATATTAGAGCATTATGCCATGGTTGTACTATAATAATCAGAAAACAAAAGTGCTCTTTTTTTACCTACACGCCACTGCAGCTGGAATTAAAGGAAATGAAACTGCAAACAAAGAGGAAAATAACTTCACGTAACAAAAGCAAGACCACAATTTAGGGTAGTCTGTTCTCAAACTTGTGCTCTTTCTAATAGGTAAACACAACAGTT
The DNA here is from genome assembly GCF_000687285.1 of Phaethon lepturus. Taxonomy (NCBI): domain Eukaryota; kingdom Metazoa; phylum Chordata; class Aves; order Phaethontiformes; family Phaethontidae; genus Phaethon; species Phaethon lepturus. The sequence continues at coordinate 29,883 of NW_010541111.1, read as the reverse complement.
GTCTTCTGGCGGCAACAAGAATTTGATAGAAATCAGTACTCCAGCCATTTTTTGAGCTAATTTTTTTTTTTTTTTGGAGGATTGGATGTCTTTCTAAAAGTCTATGAGACTACAGGCTGTACACACTGTTCCCCTTTAACACCAGTCAGTGCGGTCCTTGCCGAGAGCAGCAGCAGCACAGGCTGCCTGCTCCGCATCTGCCTACATCCTCCGGCCTCGGTAGCACGCTACTGGCCACAGGGACAAGTGGGAGAACAGCCATGGCACGGGCAAAGCTTCCCGCAGCAGCGTGGCAACTATTACAGTGCTGTCTAGTGAGGTGCTCAGCAGTTTTCTGCATTACAGAACAGCACTGGCATTAACAGTGCTTGAAGGACTCACACCACAGGTCAGCCTGGCTCTCAGGACAGCAAAAAGGCAGCAACAGGCAGCGCTGAGCTTGATTTGCGGCCAAGCCTTGGTATGACCCAGGCAGCACTTTCCATTTTTCTCTGCTGACGTGGCTGAAACGTTGCTGTCTGCAGAGTCAGTACCATGCTTTAACTCAGATTGACTCAGATGCAATTCTCGCAATAATGGAGCAAGACTGCATCGTTGACAGGATGCTGATTCATTTGAAATAGCAAATGATGGACTGGAGAATAACAAAATCTGGGAATATCTGAAATTATCTTCCATGCATTAAGCAATCAAGAACCGTAACTCCTTAATTCTATCTCCTACCTACTGTTTTCCTTTAATGTCATCTTTTCTTGTCAGGGAAGATAAAGCAGATGCAAATTCAGGGATTTATGCTTTAAGTCACTATTGAAATGTTCATGTTCAATTATTTTACATCTTTAGTCATTGAATTTTCAGCAGTGAGCATGCTGTTGGGTAAAACTAAAAAATAATGATGGAAAAATATTCAGGAACACATACCAGAGGGTAGCACTTGCATCAGAAAGATTTACAAGAGGAAGGCTTAACTTAATCAGAGAAGCAGAATAAGACACAAGCATATCCAGAAACCATGTCTCCAACTACGCAAGGATGAAGTAGGCATGTTGTTTGCTGAACCCAGCTCCCTCGGTACTGCTGCAAGCCATGGACGTGAGGCGGCGAGAAGATGCTGAAGTTGCCCAACTTAAGGACTCCCCTAGAACGAATATGTGTCATTACCGAGGCAGATTATGGTTTCAAGTCCAGCTCTGTCACTACCAAAGGGATGCCAGCACCCAGGTCACTCAAACCAAGACATTGATTTAAAGCCATCACATACAGGATACAGCAAGTGGTCAGAAGCAGTAGCAACCTTTGGTAAAAGATACTGCTAAGAGAAAAATAAAAAAGCCCTTTTTTATAGGTATTTGTACAACATTAGGAAAAAAGAAAAATAAAATACCAGACAGAGTTTGCTGATAATTTAAAAACCGAACATTAAACATTTGCTTTATCTGTGGCTGTGACACTAGAGTACCATAAATAAAAATCCTGCTGAGAATTCAAAATATGCCTTCTAAATAGAATAAAAAAAATAAAAATGCAAGCCTGATGTAAAGTATTTGTAAGAAGTATTTGCAGTAAAAGGAAAAAAAAAAGTAAACTTCCCAAATTGGAAACAGCATAGACCCCCAGGAATCCCCTCCTGAGAAGCTTTATTGGTTATAGCTCTCATGAAGTCCTTACAATTTCCCACTGTACGTATGAATGCAAATAGGTCCAGAGGGTGCATTAACAAAGGACATCATACCAGCTCGAGTGACGCCGTTGCCTTACACAGCGCAGATGACGTGTGCGTGCTGTTCCGACTGCCTTCCTTAGGAAGGCTCTCATTGTATGAAAACAAGAATTCTCAGCATGGGCTTCGCAAGCCAGTGTCGAGGAGCCACGTCTTTCCTTTACTGCTAAGCACAAAGTACTCTTGGTAAAGCACAGCTGAAATGGGAGGAAGTTTCAATCAAAGCATGGGAAAGAGCAGCTTTGCCGTGCAAGAGGCTGGGAGACATTGAATAGAAAGGGCCGGGGGAATAACGAACAGCTAAACCGGCAGAAACAAGAGGATGGATTCAGCTCCCGCAGACAGTGTTTCATCAGTGAGATAAGGCAAAATGGCTGGGTTTTATTTAGCTGCTTTGGTCCCCGACCAGAGAACTATAAATCTAAAGCCCTGGCCTACATTAAATAAGTCAGTGTTCCCTAGTTTATTGAGGTTCTCAAAAAAAAAATAATGAAAACACCAGGAAAGACCCAGGCACTCGAGCAGAACTCCACATGATAATGCACACAGTGTTCAGCACGGAGGGTAAGTTGCCAAGTAAGGTTATCAAAACCAATGGATAGAGACAATTTTAAAGACACATCTGGACACTTATGACAAGAGCAGTTTGCAGCACATAGGGATAAAGTTTTAATGAAATATTCTTAACAAGAGAAACTTGCTACACCTAGTCAGTAGAGAGAAGGCCACAATTCCTTATATTTGCAAGTAGTACGTCACTGAAGCCAAAAGCTCCCCACTAGGAAACACCAGGCTAAGGAGGTGCTGGCAGAGAATCGGGCAGCAACCGCCTGCTGCTGTTGCAAGCACACCCCTTTGGCGTCAGGGAGAGTAAAATAGTTTTTCCCTTTATTAGAGAGGTATTTATTCACCCCAAGGGGTCTTTTTCTCTCGGACAAGGCATTAGCACCAACAGAGCAGGCAGGAGGGAGGCAAAGTAAGGGGAACATACACATTTTCATTTTAACACCAACTCACACACCAAGGGAAGGGGATTAAGTGGAAAGGGAGATCTTATCAGAAATGCAAGATGAAGGAAACTATTGAAGAACAACATCAAAATCTCAATGTCCAACAGCTCTTCTCAACCTCAAGCAGTGTGCAGAAGCCACAAACCATTTGATCTGGCAGTCAGAAGCAACGCTATCCGCAGAGTGCTCATGGAAATAAGAAAACATCTAATTTTATCCAAATGCAGGAGGAGATGCATCGTGAAGTCACAGCCACAAAGAACGTGCATGGCACACACCGTGTTCAGAGCGCTCAGGGGTTATGGGCCAGCTCTTCCGCAGAGTTTTTTGTCTGACACAAGTAAGAACTGCAGCTTCCACAGGCAAAGGCTGGACCAAAACCACTGCTCAGAGCACAGATGCTGTGATCCCGGTCTCAATCTCACAGGTGCTTGGTGAGGAAGGGAGGGCAAGGTGGGGGGAAGCCCCACAGCCTGCTCAGCCCCTTCAGGAGGGTGCATAAAGGGTCACAGGTTTTCCCAGGGGAACTTGTACTGCTTATGGGGTGCCTCTGTCAAATTTTGCAGAACAAACCCATTTCTCTTCCAGATCTTCCCACAAGTACCCACAGCTTAGGGTTTGGGGCATAGTGGAGATGGCCTCAAATCTGTCCGACAGCCTGAGCCTTCCCCTGCAGGTTTTGGGGTTTTGTTTTGTTTTATTGTGGGTTTTATTTTTTTAATTTTTAAATGAGCACTTGGGAAATCATTGTTGTCAGCTGAATACCATTATAAATCCTGTACTACCATCTTTCACAAAGAACCACCATAAATCAAACCTCTCAGAGGCAAAGAGCAGAGCAGCACTCCAAACCACACAAAAAAGACTGTAGATCCCAATATACCGATGAACTTCGGAAGAAAATTTACGTTCACCAGGAACATTTTTCACTCAGGGCAGTGAGAAATCCATGTGCCCTTTCCATGGGTGTCCCAGGGAATGGGATGTGCAAGTACAGCAGCCAGACTAGTCATTGGGGGAAATTCTAGGAGGCATTTCTCATTAAAGAGATGTTCCTGTAAATATAGGAGACTACTGTATTTCACCTCCCACCCGAGGCAGACGCTTTAACGCAAGCCCGAGAGGCAGGACCGCTCAGGCTAAGAATGCGAGTTAAATCCTGGGAAGGCATCTGGAAAATGCCACCACTGACAGCGGAGGGGAGCGAGGGGAGGCAGAGGAAGCTCATTTTAAAGTCACAGAAACATCAGGCTACGGGTAGACCACATCATGCTGTGGCAGAAGAAAGCGAGGGGCACTGGTGTTCCATCTCCATCATTGTTAAATACCGGTTGACCTCTCCAATGCATGCCTGCCCGGAGCGGAGCTTAGCTCAACTTCCACCATCAGCTGCACAGACAAAAGTTTGGAGTCACTTACAGGGCTCAGAGTCCTACGTATTGCACATTTATTCAAGGCAGCAATCCACCCTTTACTTCAGCCTACTCAGTAGGCTCAGCGGGAGTTATCTGGTCTTAAAAGGAGAACATTATCTTATTAAAAATCACCAGAAGTTTATCCCTGTGACTTTCAGTAATCAGCCCAGAAGACACTTTAGGCCCTAATATTGCCCTTCTTAATTCTGTTGAGCAGCATTCTTCCTTTGCAATTGAAATCCTTCCACACAGGAGTAGCAGAGCCAGAGATGAATGCCCCCCACCTTCAGCCACCAAAATGCAAGGCATTTAGTGTAAAATGGCAATCTGTGCTCCTGCTCCAGTCAGGCACTGCAGAGAGAGAAATCTTACATACATGGGTTTATAAAAGATGATGAATCCCACTATGGAAACCCCTCTTCCTTGCCATTGCTTACAGAAGGTGCTAGCTACTGTAACACATAGTAAAACACTCAAAAAAATTATTTCCACATCTACTAAAATGAAGCGTACACTCAGTTGCTTTGTTAATTGGGAGCCCTAAAAACAAAAATGTAAATCACTTTACCAGCACAACCCCCCCAAAGGCCAAGTGACTCCAGTTTATTCCAGAAGAACAGTTTGTACAAATCCAATTAGATAATTCACAAGTTTTACAGCAAAGCCCCCGAGTCATCTGTAAAACAAATTCAGACCAGTGACATCAAGAAAGTTACAAGAGTTTTTGAATAAGGATAATATAATCACAGTATCAGGGAACAAATTTCTTATTTGACTTACAAACCAGACTCTTTTTCATGAACTCCTGTGAGGTGACCAGTAGAATCAATTTGACTTCAAAAACTGAGGTTTGCCATGAAGAGGTAAGTTAATAAAAAAAATGTCGAAAGCAGCACTGAGAACAGACACTCACAAAGCATTAACGGCAGTATAAAAACCACATGGTGCCAACCAAAAATATGATTATATAAGTGACATAAAAGCAATGCACACAAAAAGAGAAAGCCTGGAGAATCCTGATACTACATTTCAAGCTGAGACTGCTCCACTCGTGTCAGGAGGTCTGTACAGAGAAAGAAAGAAAGCGAGGCTCTCCAGTTCCCCAATACCTCCTCTAGCAACTCCATCGACAGGGTAACTACAGCCTTTGCATCATTTCATTCACACACAGGAGCCTAGAAAATACTATTTTCATAAGAGCTTTCTGTCTGCAGCTGGAGAAGGAAGGGAGGAAACGTCACTCTTGGATGCTCCAGTGGCCCAAAGATTTAATAGCTTCCATTTGCAACACGATGACTGCTTAAGTTAAAAAAAAAGAAAACAACAACAAAAAAGAATTTGACTAGTATCAAAGGTTTCACATTGGGAATTTAAATAGATGGTTACTGTGGGTGTTCCCTTTCCTAAGGGGAGATTTGCATAGCTGCAGTTTGGCATGTCTCCAAAATGTTTGCTTCTCTAAGAACACAGGATTACTAGAACAGCCTGTGGTGTGCCCCCACAGCAGTTAAGGCATTCCTCCTTAAAGTTAGGCTCAGCGCTTCTGCAGTAAATACATATTCATATAGATACTCAGCTGCAAGGGTGATATTACAGTGGAATAACCCGAGCCTGCTCACGATCTAACCGATCTTCCACAATTAGAAACAAGGATTTAATGAATGAAAAGGAAGAAGAGATTATGTCCCTTCTTTTTTAAAGATGCTAAGAATGAGAAGGCACTAAAAATAAATTCATACCCCTTCAATTTCTAGCAGAAATAGTTCTCCTACCAAGGTAATGGACAGCAAGGATTCTGTCTTATATTCTTAAAACTGCTAAATACAAGGCAGAGAAAGCACAGTTAAGTGTGCAATTGCCAACTTTTATCAATCTTACAGCACCCACCCAGTTAAACTAAAACATAAGCACACATGACTTGCAGAACAATAACCAGCGCGGGTTGGGTACAATTACAGGGTGTTTCCTAAGCACAGTTCAGCTCAGGATAGAGAGTTCAACTCAGCCCTCCATCGTGCTTAAGCCTTTTGAGGCAGAGAAGGGAAAATTTCATCTCAGAAGAGCAACGACTCTTCAGGCTTCAGCAGGTTACACAGGGATAAGCACGTACTGTAGATATCCCACACTGACTTAGTGCAATGTCACAGCAAGGACCTCCAGTCCATCCCTGTGAAGCTGTGAAGATTTTTGAAGTTGTGTACTCTCAGATCGTTCATAAATACCCTGTCCTGAATTTTTTTCAGAGCAGAGGAAAATGCCAGACTTGTTCTCAGCTGCTTCTCCTACTCTGACACAGTACTCTGCCTGTGTTTCGTGTCCTCAGTGTATTTAGCACTAACAAAGCCACCCGGGTGCCCTTCTGTTCAGTGGACAGAACAAGTTTTCTATCTGACTTCAGCGATTATTACCGTGCCTTCCAGGGATGTCACATCATCTCTATCCCCCAGGGAATCGAAGGCATATTAGGTACCTAATCTACGCTTGCAGAAAGAAGCGTTGCAAATACCTTTCACTCATTGCAAAAATTTGGTATGTAGCAACTAATTTAATACACAGCATAGTAACTGCTTAGAAACAGTTCCCCAGCCCCACCTCTTCCACTGCTAGGAGCAGTACAAATAAATGGAAATCCTGCTCCTGACAGAGCTGGAAGAGGAGACAAGGGTCAATAAACCTCAGTCCAGAATTTCATATAAGATAACATAGCTTTGGCTGATAAGACCTCACCACAAGGTCGTACAGCAGAAGTGTGATAGACTCTAATCACAGTAGACATAGGTGGATTTATTTCTGTGGGATCTTGTGAAACATGGTCATGAACAAAGCATATCAGCTTGGCCAATTTGTTAGAATAAGCATCCAAACAAAATAATTGAGATTTTACTTCAAAACTGCTGGTTTGAAGCAAATATAGCAAAAGGGTCATACTTTTGAGTAAGAACCATATGAATGAGAACAAAAATATTTGTGTTGAAAGCTTTGGGTGCAATGTTGCAACAGAAATAAAAATATTTAAATTTTATTATTACAAACATCCTAATTCTGGGTATGAAAGGGAGAAAGAAGATAATTTTCAAGGAACACCACAACCGATGACTGAAGTCTCCATTGCAGAGTCTCATAAAACTCCAACATGCACTGGGCCACAAGTGCCCAACCATGCTCGTTTCTATTTGTCAAATATAGTCTGGATTTAACTGTGGTTCTCAAGTTTCTGCCAAGGTTTATACAAAACCTGAACCTCAATGTAATGAAAGAAGGTTGAAAGAAGAGATCTGGCAACAACCTTTCAGGTTTTAGTCAAGTAGTGCTTTAATTATGGGGGAAAGTGGACCTGGACATCTGTCAGCACTTTAATATACTGGCTTCAAGTGTGACCACATTGTTTAACTCCTTCAAATCAAATTGAAATGTTTAAATCTTTTGAGAGGTATTAAAAAATAAGTAAAATTGTCTTTTCTGGGCATAGATATCTAGGAACAGGTTAATCAGAAATAAAATCTAATCAAAAACAGCTCAAGATCAGTCCCTCTTGAAATGTTGGCTTCTTCTAAACAGAGAAATTGAGATGTTACTTTAACAGCTCTTCTCTCTTTCTAAATGCCTTTCTCCCTCTGTCCCTGTAGACCTTTCCCAGGTCCCACCATTTAGAATCTTGCCCTTTTTAAGCCCTTTGAAGTTAGTATCTTACAGATATTTGGAACAAATGTAGTAGAACATTTCTACTTGAGCTGGAGTCACTGGCTTAATACTGCGTATGCTAAACCGCCGTGCACAAGACAAGCTCTTAAATTATATAGAGAGGCCCAATGACTATGGGTGTTAGGAGAAAGCCTTCTAAAGCCTTTTGCTTTCTGAATGCAGAAAGTTATGTGTGCATGGAAGATTGGGAGGGGAGGAAGTAGAGCCAGTAGCTAATACCATTCCATTCCCCATACACAAACACAAAAATTGTTATCTACTGTAACCTGGAAAACAAGCAACTACAGCTAAATTTCACTAAACGTATTGCTTACAGAGGAGCTTGGGTGAGCAGCAGAACTCCTCCTCTTGGCTAGACGTTTCATATTGCAGCAGTGGCATTTTGAGCCACTTCACCAGCACCTAGCACTGCTCCCATAGGTTTCAGCTAAGCCATCATTGCATGATTGGATAACACTGAGCATCCCTGAGCCATGCAAATCACACATCCTCTCTGCTGATGGAAAAACAGCCATGATCCTCTGGGCATGGCCCAGACCATAGCCTGGATGCAGAAGGAACACCACCACCACAGAGCACTTCCCTTGCTTTACAGAGCTGAGCTCCTTCACACTCCACAGCTGTCCTGCTACCTGGTCCCCCGCTTCCCTCCCACCACACAGGAGCTGTGATAATGGAAAATGGGGAGGAAGAGCCTGTTTTCACCACTTGGCAGGCTCGAATGATACTGTTTCCATGGTTATTTCTCACCATAGTTTCTGTATGAAATATGTTGTGTTCTCTCATTGACACCTCAGGGGGACACTCCAGACAGTAACACTCCCTCCAACATTCAGTTATAAAGTCAGTTACACAAAGCCTCACCTGGATTTTCTTTGTAAAATAAATCACATGCTTGATCAGATCAACAAATCCAAGGGATGCTGCAGCTCCTCATTCATCTAAGATTCAGCACACTATTACAAACCAATAAACAAAGCTGGAGATACATGCATGGCACTGCACTGTTGGTGTCACCAGGCTCCAAACTAGGCCTTCAAATGAGAAACTGTTGTCATGATGCTCAAAACAACTAGACACACCATTGTCATCCTGTGCTAATTTTTCCAAGCTATCAGCATTTTTTCAGTAAAAATGCTGAAACATAGGCAACCACTGCGTGAAGAGCTTGTTCGGGTGTTGAAGAACCAGCTAGGACACGGGTGATTTCAGGGGAGTAGGTTAGGAGTGTTTAATGGGGAGATGTGGCTGCCCTCAAGGTTTCTCCATTCCAAACTTCAGACAATAACTACTGGTCACATACTCCAACTAGAGCACATCAGCACAGGGCTGCTGGTTTGAAGAGCAGGAGAGTACACCAGAGAATCCATAGCAGATTCTTCTCAAATACGAGATCAGAGCAATTGTGAAGTTTTCATTTTTATGCTGTCATTTCTAATCATAAGCATATTTCTTGTCATATGTTTCACTTTAAGCAAATTGCATTTGTAGCATGGTCAGTTTGTGCTGTTCTGGAGCAACGCAGACTGACCTCCAAGTGCCATTCTGGGGGACATGCAGAGTTGTGTGATTGATAACCCTTCAGTACAGTTTGTCTGAAAAACCCTATCCCGGTGCCTGTGTCTCAAATATACAGCACAAAGAGTTGTACCAGACACCTGTCTTTTGTGCAACACTTGTTCCTTAACTAACTCTACAGACTATCACCAAGTGGTCTTTACAACACTAGTGTCAGGGGAGAAAGTGACGCTTCACGACAGTAACTCCATGGATAAGTCAAAAGATTTGTTCCAAGCAAAAAGAAAGTCAGTCCCCAACCTGGCATTAAAAACCCCGAGGCTCCTGCCCTCTAATGGATCTTATCCACCTGTATGTGATTTATTGGAAACATTTCATAAAACATTATGGAACATCATGTTACTTTGATATGTATGCATTTCATTACTCATCATGTGTGTTTCCATCTATGACAAATAGTTTCAGTTTCCACTGCACAAAGTCTATATAAAGATGAGTTGTTATAACTAGAAAAAGAAACCATTTTCTACATGCTTGCTTCCTCCTTGGAAAAAAAAGTTGTCCCTATGATCAGCACTATCCCCAGCAGCCAAACATGCAAATTGACTTCGCCACTACATTGTGCTGATCAGAACTTTGTTTTTAATGCACCAATATGCTGCACTTGAAACATGTTTTCAAGCAGTGCAAGAGATTAACATCACCATTAAAAGTAATCACAGGCAGCATTTTACACTGATGAAATAGCAAGATCATTTTGTGTTCTTCACATAAGCATCTGAAAGTCTCCAAAAGCACATCTTGCATCATGAAACGCATGTGGAACCACTACCTTATCCGTACAAGTCACCAGGAAAATGTTACTGCATCTACTCAGAGGAAGAAAAAAAAAATAGACTCATGTTCACTCTGCTCTAAATAATTAAACATAACCAGCAGAATTGAGAGACTGGCAGTGCAGATGTTTCTCAGTGCTGTCAGTACCGCCAATGGGCTGCACATTTCCCAGCTCTCCTGGTTCTTCAGCTGCTTTAGCAGCTTCACACTCACATTCCATTAATGAGGGACAGTTAATTCTGTCAACTGCGCTGCTTTGAAAATTGCTGCAAGCAAACAAAAACACACAAAAACCCCCAAACAACTTCTAACTGAATGCCTTTCCCTGTGTGAATATAATAGCTTTTCCCAGTGACAGAAATTCTGCAGTGAGTAGTGGCAAGCCTAGCTTTGCTGAAATCTCCTGCAAACCCACACAGCAAAGCCAAAGCCTGATATTCATAACGATCAGATCTTTGCTGAAATCACTACAGTTGAACAGGAGTATAAAAAAAAAGGCAGATTTTGACTAGATACACACACACATTTTCTTTTTATGTGGACAAATCCTGCTTAAATTTATATCAGCGCAACCCACCAACTGCAACAGAGCTATATGGCTCTACTGGCATATGTACTGAGATTTATGCATAAAGCTACCCATAACTGAGCAGGCTTATCACCAGAGGCACAAAACCAACGTATATTGATATCTAGAGTATATTTAACATTACAGCCCGATTTGTTTTCTGAGCAGAGACATTCTCTACAGGATAATCCAGTCCTGCAACTGAATTCTTTTAAAAACATATGCAAGGCACATTTAGGAGGGCTTCAACTCCCTGAGCATTAGTAAGGATTGTATCACTTTCTCAGAGTATAGCATGCACACAAGCTGTTAAAATTTTACCATTAAATTACTTTCACCATGTCTAATGACTCCACCTAAGCCCTTACTAAAGGCTACAAAAAATCTCCATAGTACTCACAGGCCAGGCAGCACCCCAGGTTCATGGTTGTTCTGCTGCGGGAACGTCAGAGCCGTAGACTACTGTGCACCATGCCCTCCTGGGATGAATCCTGCCTAGGAAAGGCAAGCCCTTGTCACCAGTCCTGTTGGCTTTACTCCATTACTCTGAAAAACAGGTTCTCTGGCTGCAAGCAATCCTTATCTGTGTGGACTGTGAAGGGTAGAGAGCCATTCCCTTCTTGCAACATAGCTGGATATCTGGCTAGAAGCGTAAACCAACTTCAGGGACCCAGTAAGAGCTTGTAGGAGGACCCAGAGGCTCTCAGAGCTTGCTAGAGTGACAGCAGATTTTCCTCTTCCTCAGTGGCTGGATGTTCTGCCTCTACTTCTATTGCAAAACACTGGAGAGGACTAGACCAGACCCCAGCTTCGGGCCCTGCAGTGCAGCCAAGATGAATTCTACAACTTGTTTTAGATTTAAAATTGAAGAATTCCTCTACTTCTTCAGCCTCAATAACACAGAGGCACAGATATTTTTAGTTTAAGAGGTGATGTATTCTTAAGCTCATGCTTAAATACAAAAGAATTGGAACAAAGATACAAATGTGTTAGGGCATATAAACATTGAATTCCTGGATCGTATCCTGTTAAGTACAGCCCTGGGTAGACTTACATAAATTGCGTTTACCAAACTAATATGGCACAAGTCAAAGTAGCCATTACAATTTCACTGCCATTTGTCCATCCTAAGGCAGTGTGGTAGATACAAATGTTGTATCAGCATATCTCACCTCAGCCTGGTTGGGAGGACTATATATGTTGGGTTTTTTTCCCCCCCGACTGAAAAAGCATTATTCTGGGTATCTGCCCTGCCTTGAAGAGCAGCTCTTAATCGATCTAAAACCAGCATTAGGAAGACCGAGGGAAGAAGTTGTATAGGAAAGTCGCGATGAGATGTGCTTGTCTCATAGCTTAACCAGGGCCCTTCTAGGAAGGCAAGGAGACTACCAGAACAAGTGCCCTGAAGTCTCCCAGCCCTCTCCCCCATTAGATATAGGTGGGCAGGAAATAGGTAGTATTCAGAGTTAGGGCTATATGTTGTACAGTGTGCTTCCTGCTTCCGCGTAACCTTAGCCGATACCTCAAGGACAGGGGACACAGGACCCTGGGAAGGAGACCCTGACTTACAGAGCCACCTCCTCACATCATCTGGCCTTTGCAAGTATCTCAGTCAATTAAATTATGACCCTCACTGGAAGTCCCAGGAGGGAAACCTCAAACCAAATGGAAAGGGACTGAACTTACAGCAATTTTATAGTCAAGGTCACTCCTAAAAAATGCCAACAAAAATTAAAAGTAGTGGTAACGAAAGAAAGAAGTTCAGGTCAATGTGCCCTTGTTGCAACTAATCCATGCTCCAGCATGTCCTGTAATATTTTTTAGATTGCCAGATGTGACTGTAACCAGAAACAGTCACGAACCATCCTCCCTGAAGTCGTAACATATCTCCTGATGTTCCAGAGATATTGGGTGGGACCAAAGATGGGAAAATAGAATTAATACCAAAATCCACCCCTCTAGATCATTTCTTTTTCCACAAATACTTTAAGTATACAAAATAGGAAGCTTTTCAAGAAAATGAATCCTTGTCTCTACGCTGAATGCAAAAACACAAACCAAGTTTTTGCTGAAACAGGAGCCATACTGTCACTCACCCATAACTTAGTTTGATTTAAACTATACTCACAAAAGCAGTATGGGTCTTTAGCGCCAAGAAACATGTTTCAGTCTTGGGATGTTTTCTTCTATGGACTAAGACACCTTCTTGCATCTTGAAAAGTAAATATAGGATTACTGTGATGTTGGGAAATACATTTAGAAAATCTTTCTCAGAAGACCCCAGTAAAAATACAGGAGTTGAGGAGTTGAAGTGTCAACCATTTGCAACAGCTCAGAAACCTTTGGCACCTGGTCGGTAGAATCCATAACAGAGAAGTGGCACTGGAGAAGTAAGTGTTGTTAATTACAAAAAAGAAAAAAAAAAAAGCAGAGCCCAGCCTGGACCACAACTACCTACTTCTCTGAGGGAAGCAGTTGAAGATAACAGACTTCAAGGCAAAAAACACCCACTGTAACTGAAAGAGTCAGAACTGACAACTCCATTCTCAGTCCTCAGCTCTTTTTTCACAAAGACAGTGCCTTGACAGAAGGCCGTCATTTCTGGCATCAGCTATGAATGAACTAGCTCGTTATCAGCAATTTTACAACTTCCTGCGCTTAGGAACAAAGTGTCCCAAAAAAGCATTGCTGCTCTTGTTCTTTCTCCTCAAAACGGCTACGCAGGCTTATCCAGCACAATGAAAATAAATATTAGTAGCTTTATTTTGGACAGAAACTATTCAGGGTGCAGTAAGGGCTAGAAGAACAGCAGAGGTGAAAACAGCCCCCAGTTTGGACTGGGGACGGGGGATGGGGAACACCCTTCTCACCTGCTGAGCGCATGGTCAGCAGAGCCAAAGGGGCCTGATGTTAGACCAGTCCCACAGCAATCAAACTCTGGGAGCCTCAAGTAGCAAAAAAAGGTAACAGCAGATACTCACACCATTTCTTAGCTTGGGCAGTGTTATCTCCTGGGAGCCACTACATTAATCATGCGTAAACTAAAACATCCAAGTGGAACCTCCGCCTGGTCTTGGGAGCAGGGCGTGGGGGTAGGAGGCCACAGGAGATGGACACTGCTCAGTGCTCAAGCACATCTCTGTAAATATGACTCAGTCTGTGCTGCCCAGGTTTTACTGTAAGCAAAACAGAAATACCCAGCTATTCAATGACCTGTGAATATTTGCACAGGAGAGAAGCCTCCTGCTCTGCTAGGAACAGTGACAGACTCCCCACCCAAGGAAGATCTTCACCCTTGAAAGCAATGAGCCCACCTCATCTACATCCTAAACCAGCTTCATCTTTGTCTTGGTATGCATCTCCAATGAAGTTCATGTACGGAAGATTCCCTAAGCTGGAGTCAATTAATAAACTTCTGTTTATGGTCCTCTCTGTCGGTTCAAGGTGTAAGTTCTCTATTAAGATGGACCTCTTATAGAGATGAGAGCACAGAAAAGGAGAAGAGAGATCTCGAAGGATATCATGCTGCAATGGTCCTGCGTTAAAGCACATTACCTAACATCAGACCTGGCTGGTAGAGGCCAACTCATCTCAAAATGCTCACAGCTAATCACTCTTACCAAGGCTATTTTACAGCTAGAGGGACAGCTGAAGTGCAATGCAGCAGACCTGCATTCAAGCAAGACACAGTAGTTTTTGGCCCTGGTGGGATCCTCTGCACAGAGAGAAAATTGCCCCTTGTTCCAGCACACTTTCGTAGTGAGACAAGACTGATCACAAAGGACTAAACCAGCCATTTTTGTCTAAACTCTGGAATCCCTTAAAAAAATCCAAATCCACATTTTCTTCATAAAACCACCCTCTATCAGATTCAGCAACAGAACTCACAGAAGTCAGCCCAAAAACCGAGGGGAGGGAGCCGAAATTGCATTTGCAGAGCAGGAAGCAGACGCTTCTGGCAATAGTTCTGCTCAGCCACCAGAGAACCTCTAGGAGGATTACTCAAGAAATAAACTCCAATCTTAAAGTATGTAAACTGATAAAACAGCCTTGCTTTGATGTTTGCTCTGCAAGAAGCATTTCAGCTGAATCAATAACACAGCGTTGTTCTTTCACTGCAGTGATACTGCAGCATCTGCGGAAATATTTTCACATTTCAGCTGTAGTGTTTATTCCAGAAAGTGCAAAGTTTGTGGTGCTTATATACTGGAGATGAAATCTGTGATGGTGTGTTGTTGCAACCACTCAGACTTTGTCATGGAATGGATGATATAGGATTTAGCCTTCTGTAACGAACAGCATGCCAGATTTATGTGCATATTGTATTTCTCCAGAAAGGATGCCTGACTTTTTACAGAAACCACAGAGGGATCCAGGTGGAGAAGTATTCAGGATATGACAACAACCTATTGCAGATTACATCAGAAAAGGAAGCAGCAGCTGAGCTTAATGTATGGAGAAAGAGTCAAGTTTAGTTTACGGTCTTTTCAGAGCATCCAAAAACCAACCATCCATTTCAAAGAGTCCTAGTGCATCACTGGTAGTTTTGCCATGCCAAAGTTTTTATGTTTGGCAAAAATGAAACGAACGGGGAACGCTGAGCTGCAGATAAGTATCAAAACAGGACAGACAAGCAGAAGACATGTTGAATTTTTGAGTGCTCCAAATTTGAGCAGACCTAGATTCTGTTGAAGTTCATCTCCCATTTGCCATTTTTTTTCCCCAAATGCAAGTCCTTTGCCATGTCTCCAGGTACAGTAAATCAGTAGTTATCCCAGAGGCAGGGCAAACAAAAACTTCTATTATAAAGACAAGGATTTTGAATTTTTTAAAAAATCAGTTTTATTTAAGGGAAAAGGGATCTCAAAACCTCTATCCCAGTCAGTATTTGGATTTATTCATTCTCAGAAAGGCTGTTGCTCATTGCCACAGTGTATATCCAGACAGAAAGTGCCTCACTTGCTTTTCCTATGAGCCTTCTGTGTTTTCCCTTTTCTGCCTCACTGCCCTATCACTCTTCTTCCCTCATGCTTGTTTTGCTGGAGACTGCAAGACCCCTTTCTCATTTGGTACTGCTACATCGAGGTGACATCCTATATACATCTCCTATAAAGGATGGACCAGCCCAACCGCGCGGCAGCTTCGCTGTGGCAGCACAGGCTGCAGCGTCTGCACGTGTTGGCGCAGCCGGGCCCCGCTGCCGTAGCCTCAGTGATCTCAGGCCTAAGGATTGCTCGTTCAGCCAGATCCTTCTGAAACGCTGTCACATTTTCCATAGCACTGAGCAAAGGCTTTTATTTTTTAGAACCTTAAGAGCTGCAAATATTTGGATGGCTCCTAAAACTAATTCAGACTACCGGAGGAGAGGGAGCCAACATCTTCAGGTGCTCTGAGCCTACCACATTAGCCATTTAATTGTCCATATTTGACATTTTTGCAATGGTTTCTGTGCCAATGGAACCAATGCGATTCATCAAGCAGTAGTACATGCCAGCCGAGGAGAAACCTGCTTCAAGCACTAAGGGCAGCAGCAGCACCAGCAGAGTTCTCCTAGTGCAAGCTCTTATTTCTTTGTAACAAAACAAAGCCATGACAGGGTACACAGCATGTAGAGATTCTCCACGTTACATATGCTTAAAAAAAGTCATTTGAAAGAAAAAGATCGAAGCATGGCACTGTGACTTTGTGTAGCACTCCATTTGGGGAGCAGTACGTGAAAGAAGTTTTAGCTACATCACATTTCAGTTGTTTCCATTTAAAGTTGTCCGTAACTTTCAGCTGGCGAAAAAAAATACAAAGAAAATTTCAGAAGTGATGATTTCTGTGCTAATATACACAGCCAAAGTTCAGATTTTTTTTTTTTTTTTACTCCTCCTTACTCCGTTATCATCAGCGCTCCAGGCAGATTGAGTGAGCAACACAATGCTGCAGGAATGAGATGAAAGAAAGAGGCTGACAGCAGCATAGGCAAGAAATTTTCCAATATATCTCTCAGTCCTAGACTTCTTTGAAAGCTTTCCTTATTTTGATGATAGTATCCCTGTTCCCCACTTCATTCACTACCTTAATTTACAAACACCTTGTTTAATTCTGGTTGAGCATCTAATAGGAAAAGGAACATCATTCTTCAGTTTCTATTTTTATTTTATTTTTTATGATGCTCTTCACTACTCATCTTCTTCCCTAATCTCTATTTTCTTCCTCCTTTCTGCAACTCATTTCCCCATTATTTCTCTTCCTGTATTTTCATTATTTGATTTGTTCTTCTTCTCCATAGTTCTCCTCTTTACATGCTGTAAGCCAACAGCTATAAACCCTGCTTTCACCAACCAATCCCTTACTGCTGCTGACACACACTTCAAGAACACGTGCTCTCTTCATTTCTTTGTGTTGGTAGGAAAGAACTGTCCTGAATGCTGACTCCATTTACTTACTCTACTGTGTGACCTTTCTGATCCCAGATGAGTGGTTTAGGATGGCTTTTCATGATGAGAGGTAGCACCTTCTCCCTGTTCCATTTTGACCCCTTTGCCTTGCAACTCTTTGCTCCAGCTTACAGAAACAAGTCACAGCATCATGTGAACTGTCGAAACGAGACACAACTCAGCAGTAAGATGTTGCTCAGTAAGTGCAGAGTCATAGGCTCTTTTGAAAGAGATTTGCCAATTTTTATTTCGCAGGAATAGGGTAAGTCAACATGTATGACCTCAGCAAGCCATCAGAAAGTACATGGTCAAACTGGAACAGGGTCATTGAATCCTGAGAGGGACTTTTTTTCCCCCTCCCAGTGAAGCAAGGGTCAGCTCCCTTGGGGTGGGACACAAGTACTGCCAAGACATCCATGGGAATTGCATCAGTTGGGCGGGTATAAAGCGCTTGTAGCCGATTATGACAAAAGCACTTGGGAACAGACTCTGAGCATCAATTCTGCATTGCTCTTTGGGGTTTAAATCATGCAGTTGCCGCTTCACATTCTGTGTAATTTTTCCAACGGTTTGTCAGTGGACTTGTTGCTGCTGTTAAACAATACTACTTCGGAGGTCAGCTAGATAGCCCATTTTCTGTCATCACTCGTATTTCAGTTTGCCTCTCCTGTTAGAGATGAGTCCACTACACTGACCACTGTACTCAAACCAGCAAAATGTCTATCCCAGCTGCAAAGACCTTGCAGCCTGCACAGGGGTAACATGGGGAACACAAGGTAGTTATGTATGTCCCACGCATATAGAAAATACTCTTCCCTCTTTTGATGTTCTGCCTTCCCACAGGACCTACCAGCTCCTCTCCTCCAAGGATCCACAACAAGTAGCTTCCCAAAACATGGGTCACTACAGTGAATATATAGGGCCCCACATCAAGTGCACTAGTTCCTCACAGTTCATCTTTGTATTGCATTGCAGGCTAGCCCCAGAACTCGTGTTTAAGATTAGGGAACCTAAATCACCATCATCACCACCCTCAAATACCTACACCCGCTCCTTTACCAGTAATGCTACAAGAAGCTGTTCGCAGTGTGATGGCTCCAAGAAAGCGAGTTCTGAGCTGTACTGCTGTTTCACGAGAGGTACAGGTACTAAAAAAACCATACAGGTCAACTTATACTATCATACACTGTAAATTAAAAATCACTCTGTCAATGGCTCTGACAAGATTATCATGCAGTCACCCCCGCTTGCACCATTTGAATGCAGCAGTCCTGCAGGAGAGAGGAAGAGTCAGTGCTCTTTGCAGTTCGACTCATCCCCGCACAGCCGACGGGAGCAGGAGAAGTGGCATCCTGCCTTGCCCAGCTGCCTCCTGACACTTGCAGGAGCTTCCTCTGCTCTTACTACATTGCTGCAAGTAGCAGGAGGAATACATGACCCTTTGCTGAAAGTTCTTCAGCAACCTGCTCCTATTTTGATTGGCATAGACCTTGCGAGGATTCTGGGAATTTGGAAGCTCCAGAGAAGTTGCTTCTTACACATTGCTGGCACAGCCAATACAGCCTTCCAAGTCCCATAACAACTCCTCCTTCCCACGCAATGTTTTCCCAAACATTTAGCCATCTCAAGGCCCTACTTGGACCTCTGCGAACGTTTATCATGCTTCTACGTCATTCCTCCGTGGTGCTGCCCAAGTGCTTGCCTAACGTCTGACTCCTGAAAAAGCATGGCTGTTTATAAGAGCTTTAGATGATGCACATAGTGATGAGACACATCAGATTCAGCACGCTGTGTCCAAAGCTTTAGTATTAAAAATAGCCTGGACTGCATCACTGCATTTGTTCTAATCTAGAGAGTTCATGTGCTCTCCCTGGTGCCACTAGTAAATAATTCACTGTTTAATATAATGAGTGTCAGATTAATTTAATGTTTAATCTGCCTAGAGCTTTTGTTGTAGTTTTTAACTCTTTGCTACCTTGGGCCAGCCTCTCCTTTATAACAGACTACCCCTGTGCAGAGGTGAGGGGGAAGGGTGGAGAACAGTGACTTCTGTTCATCTTTCAGCACTGACTTGTTCCCATTATGATTTAGAGCCACATAACTGCCTCAGTGATGGTCCAGACTAGCATCTCCGTATCTTTTCCCACCCCCAAGGATCCTCAGGGAAGCCCAGTTGGGGACAACCCACCAACTCTTGCTTCTCTCCCCATAAGGCTTTTTCCTTTGGTCTGCCACATTTCCAGGAATTTCTCGTTGGCAGATTTCCCTTCCTCAAGTGTTGTAGTGAAAAAGCCAATTCTTTTTCTTTATAAAATTATTTAGCTTTTCACAGCTTTCCTGAGGACTTTCTACTGGATAATTAAAAACAAAAAAACCCAAAACACACCAAAATCCAACAAAGCCAAGAACAAAAACCCTACTCCACAGCTCTTCCAATGCTGAAAATACTCACTGAAGATCTTTTTCCTCTTTCCTTTTGCTCCATTTTAAGTTACTCTCAAAAATCTTCTTTACTACTTTCTTCTCTGAAAGGCCTTACCTTCTCCCAGCCCTCTATAATCTTCCTATATTTAAAAAAAAAATCCCAGTTGATTTCACAAGTGTTGTGCCAGAATTCAGAGATACCATGGCTGTTAGACACATTAGATGGTACCAAGATATTGGCCTTGTTTGGAAACTGGACTCTTGCAGCCCCAAAACAGAGATTGCATCCATTTTCTCCTTGCAAGGTGTCATTCATAATAAATCACTATATATCTCACATCAGAGATACTCAGGGAACCTCAGCCATGAGCACTCAACAGGTAGAGGTGCCGGTGGAAGAAAACCTGGGAGGTCAAGGAGCTGATGACAGTAGGGCTTTCATTGTAATATTGCAGTATCTTCATACCACAAGAAAAGAGCAAACACTCTTTCCTCCTCTTCAAGAAACACCGTGCCACATTTGTGTGATATTTGTTTGTTTTTTCCGGACCATATGGAATTCCTTTCCCTATTTATTTATTTTGGATGAATCTGTTAGCAATAGCTATTCAATAGCTACAGCCCTAAGACAGCAGCCACATAATTTCATTTCCAGGTTTGTAGGAAACCAGCACAGATGTAGAAAGAGCACATTTCAGTATTTATGAAGTGCTGCCTTTCTATAAGGAGTGAGAACCTGGTTATCATCATAACTGTTCATTAAATCCAAAAACACAGTTACAGGTGAACAATAATTAATCCAGAACAGTAAGGTTTTAAAAAACTAATACTTGTAGGGCCAGGCCTGTGTACTTGCACGCTAATCTTAAACACACCAGAGACACTGGAAGTGCTGGGAGATTCAAGAGATTCAGGATTACACCTGAGCAGTGCAGCTAGTGCAAGTCCTAGGGAGCTACTGGAAATACACAGGTCATTAACCACACCAGCACATCGGCGTGGTGAACCATCACTCTGCAAGTCATCGCAGCGTATGCCACAAGAAACCTTATTCCTGTATCCCTCAAAGGGGTTCACACAACTGGTCTAAAACAGAGCTATCACACCTCTCGTTATTAACCCTAATAATTCTTCCGGGAGAAATGAAGGTTTTTTCCTCAGTAGTTCTGTATGAAAACATACATTTAGACCAAGTTGTGATAGATTGAATTAATTGACAATATTTGGGACAGAGACAAGAAAAAGATGTGTCTCGTGAACTAGGTGACGCCAAACTCACATCGTGGGTTATTTATCTCCTAACTCTCTCAGGCATCTGCCGTCTTTTTCAGATGCCTTCATCATTGCCTCTGGCATTGGTAACCCACATTCAAATGAAGCTGGACCTTGGACTGAGCTGGTAGATCCACTGCTGTATCCGTATTGTTCTTACTCCCTTTCTAAGCCTAATTTTTCCTTTCCAGCTGCCCTCCTACAGCCTTTCTGTGAAAAATCCCTCAGAGAAAGCAAGCTGCAACTTTCTGACCGTCGGTTCCTGTCAGGGATGCGTTTGGCGCAGGAGGTGAGGTGACCTGTGAAAAATATCTTCAAGAACACCTTTAGGCTCCCTGGAACTGGCAGAGTTGTTCTTACAATGTTCAAACCCACAACAGCAGGAGATGCCCGCAAAGTGTCAGCCTTCCTTCTGGCTCAGGGGCCCGAGGTAAAAGAGATGAAGGGTTTGGTGAAAAGCTGTGATTTATAAGAATATTCTCCAATTAACCTTGAATTCCACACACCGAAGTATAGCCAGCTACTTGCATTACAGATTATAAAGCATCCCTTACATCTCAGAGCAAGGAGAATGAGCCCACACCAACTGAGGCAGGCCTGCCAGCCCAGCACCCACTTATAATCTAATTTGTAGAGGCTTTCTTATAATTTGGGACTTCTGGAGCAATTTGGTGAAGCAGTATCCCATCTCTCTCATGCTACACATTTTCTGAGCTGAACGAGGAGCACCAGTGCAAATAAAACCCCATTTTCTCCACCTCTTGTTCTTCCACCCACTTCCTCTGTAGCTTTACCAGTAGGACCAGTTTTAAGCATCCTCTAGGAAGCCCCATCATCCTGCCCTGTCTAAATGGCCAAAGACGACTCACACGCCTTTCTGCATGCTGGTAGGCAAGATATTGTGGTATAGCAGGGAAAAGAAACAGATCCACAGGGGTTCATTAACACAGCTGCAACATCACACTTAGCACTCTCAAACAAGCCTTCTAACCCAGGTTTTGCTGACACTTTTGGGATTCTGATCCGCTTTAATCTTCCTTTTGTCTTCTGAAAAAAGTCTTAGAGTTGTTTCTCTCAGAGGAAAGAAGGAAGGTGTGGAAGTAACACATCACCTTAACATATTGATGTAGCAGAGCCCAGTTCCTACTGGGAAACACGTACTCAAGTCCAGCTGACAGACTCTCCAGTGTTTGTCATTGTGCATGCAGAGGCAAAAGCCGTATTTACAGACATTCTGATTTTGTAAATACACTGTTTTGCAGCCAACTTTTTCAGTACAGTAATTAGATGTAGATTTTCAGAAAAGCCCAGCTCCCATGAGTATTTATCTGGTGGCTACTTCGTGCCTGTGAAAACCTCATATCTCTCCTTAGTGTCTGCAAAGCCCCATTTTGCATTAGCGTCCTAAATGGGAGCAATTACCCTTGCCTTGGCAGTAATACAGCTCTTACAGAAAGCTAGGGCTGCTTTGTCCTCACTCCAGTTTCCTCCCATGGAGCTATTTCTTTAATACTAGTCTCTGTGCAATGCTTCCAAAACGTGTGCTTCTATAAAAACCTTATTTCAAACCACCTGACTTTTATTTCCTTCTCCCTAAATCTAAAAAAATTACTTTATGATATCTGGAGCTTATAATAGATGGGATGCGTGCCAGGGGGAACAATAGGAGGAAATGAAAGATGAAATTATTAGCCAGGAGTTAAACAGGAGATGAAATTACTCTGAAGTGTTTCGGATATAAGAGGGTCTTTATTTTTGGAAAAAGCAGGAAGATTCTCAAGACTGATTCTGGGTGGGGAAAGACTCTTACAGATAAAGAGACAATTGCTATCCTCTTCTAATCCTTACTGTTCCACCCCAACATATTTTAAGGATCGTTTCTATTCTTGCACACCCACTACATTGTTCCTTCCCCCCCACCCATTGCCTATGATTCAACAGCATCTATAATAAAAATGCTAGTTAGCAGCAGGGCGGACAAAGCCATGCTCAATAAGACAAGAGAAGGCATGGTTTTTGGAACACAACCCAAAACTGGCAGCCACAAACTTCCCTGATTTAATCCCAGACCGGGCTTCACACAATCCAGGCTGGTCTAGCACTAGGGAACAAAGTAGGGGCTGTACAGCCAGCAGGCTTCACTTACTGTCCTGCCAAGAGGATGATGCTAGCAGTGCTGATCACATCCTGTCCCCCTCCGCAGGCCAGCTTCCTCAGGCTGAGGGCACTACATGCACCATCTGTCCTTCTTCTTCCATTTAAAACCTACTTATCAGGCTGGAGAACACATGTGGGCATTAGGCACTCATCAGAGCCTCCTGTGGCTCCTTTTCTTATCAGCACCCTGTGCAACCGATGGGTTTGGAAGAGGAATCAACTCAGTTTGTCTACAGCTGAGGACCCCAATTCTGACTCGGACTGCAAATATGCACAAGTTCACAACAAACTAAAACCGAAAACACAAGAGTCTGCTCATAAAGTTGCATCTACAGGGGGAAGCAAAACTGCCCCAAAAGACTTCACAGGTGTTTAGTGTGAGCATCTACAACGGGCCTGTGTTTAGAAGGAGCTTGAACCCTGCTTATAGCCGCAAAATGCTTTCTGAGGCACAGTGAGCAGATATGTCAGGGTGAGAGTTCCTCAACACCACAGGAGAAATACCTGGGATCTTCTTTTGTCCCTGATTTTCACCAGGGACACTTCCCCCACCATCTTTCCTTCTTCAGCTACAGCTCAAGGAACATACTTATCCGGAGCCCCAGAGCACAGAGACACACCTCAAGTCCTGAAAAAAGAAAAATAGTAAGACCCCCAAACCAGCAGAATTCCTGAAAAACAGGTTGCCCATGCTGTGTTGGGGCTTGTGGTGCTCTCCCCTGCCCGACCAAGCCCACCACCACCCAATGCTGCAAGTCTCACCCTCCAGCTCCAGCACGCCACAGCTCTCCAGAGCAGCCCAAACAAAACTGGGCAGGGAGGAGAGAGAAGAAACATGATCAGGAGGCAGAATTAGGTGATTTGGGCCCTTTTGGGTCAGGTTGGAGTTCATTAAAAGAATGGATATAAGTTTAGGTGAAAAACTTGTATTTCTTTTAGTTGAAAGTTCAGGTCAGGATGAAGCATTTCTAAATGAGCCAGCAGATCAGCTATTTTACTTCCTGTGCCATTTTTCATACGTGCTATTGATTTTGTTTGAGCATTGCAGATTTTTTTGTACACCGAATTTTTGAGGCTGTTTTTTCCCCTTCCTCATTAATGATGTTACCTAAAGTTGAGTTATAGCACCAGTTTCAGTAAAGTTTCCCTAGAACAAGTGGTGATCAGGGTGACCTTCACTCGACACAGAAACTAACATTCATTTCCCTTACAACCTGCTATAAAAATAATAAAATATGGCTATTACTATTAATCTTCTCAGCATGATTGCTGCATGATGAAGGCTATTAAAAAAGTTAGGGTTATTGTTCTTTTGCTGAAAGGCAGAATTCCAAGAAAATTTAAATTATTCACTATTTAAAAGTTAAAAATTAGCCCAAATAGAAATTTTGTCCATGCTGAGAGACAGGAATTGAGGAAAACAAGGTGTGCTCCATTACTGAGTAGTAGGTGTATAGTCACCACATTAAAGGTGACTCTGCCATGCTGAGACACTTAGCACCAGCCCTGCCCCTTCTATGAGCTTATGAATCATAATCACTTTTCAGTAACCACCTTATCATTCTTCTGGGAAGACTTTATATTGCCCTGGCAATGTCTGCTTTTTGTATCATAGTGATGGATCTATTAAGTATTAGGTGCCTTCACGTTTTCTGCCAGGCGTTGTTGGTAGCAAGCAGAACCTCTGGGTATTGTTTGGCTTTTGGTGCCTTTGTAAAGCTGCACCCTGAGCCCAGTTCTGCTTCACAGCCAGGGGATGAATCTGTTTTACAAAATTTCCGTGCAGTATATCCTCAATGGGCTTTTGCCCTAATGTTATGCAAATCTTTTCTCCCCTAGAGAAGGACTGGAGAAAATAAGCTAAGAAATATTCCAGACAGGAATGTTATGTGTAAAAAATATATTAGACTAGTTTAAGAGGGGATATTAAGGATGAATTTGAAATAGAGCATTATTTCACATTAAGTAAATAGAACATCTCTGACGCATATTTAATTTACCTGTTGATGCTGGCAAGTGTATATTCTTATATTTCTCACTATTGCTCCTGGTTGTACCACAGACACAGCTTTAGCTCCATCAGTGTCTGTGAAGAATAAGTCCTGATGCGTTAATGGTCAATAAATACAAGAGAAAAACTGGATAAACACTCAACGTTTGGGCCAATGCTCAGTGCAGTAGCTATCAGAACACTGTCACTTCCAATCTACTTGAAAATACATAGTTCAGTCAGACACCACAAGGGAGAACAGCAGCCAAAATGGTGTAAAACTATACCCCAGCAACGTTTATTTTTCCAGATTTTGCATACCCTTCATCTACGCAGTAAAATCACAAATGGTGCCTGATCTTCCCAGGTTTCTTTTTGTTGTTTGTGGTTCTCTCTGCATTTCTGCTGGCAGAAATTGGACGCTGCTCTGCTGAGCACCGTCGCAGGAGGGGTGTGAGCGCGGTCCTTCAGCCCAGCATCGTCGCCTGTTGCATTTGGTAGACGAAGCCACAAGAAACGTGTGGCCTGAAATCTGATGCTGTCTGCAGGAGCAGGAAGACTTAACCGTACGCAATATGTATGCACAATAAAACCTGAAAATCCATACCAGCCACATTTCCTCACATCAACTTCAGCCATGTCCCAGATTTATA
>NW_010541111.1:0-4161 GCF_000687285.1 Phaethon lepturus | reverse complement strand
CGCAGGAATGCATCCTGGCTAACGCCGCCTTCGCATGCAGCACGCTGCTTTTGATTTAATCTTGATTAATCATTTTTGTCCAGCCATTCAAAGTCCACTCATCAGGGGCATTGATTTATGCTGCGGGGCATGACATAGCCAGATTCTATTAGAAAGATTTGCAGTTACAAGGCTGAAGCATTATTTATTGGGGTTTCACTAGTAATTGATAACTTTGCCCCAGCACCTGTGAGTGAGCAAGCGGATTCTGTTATGCATTTTCTGTGATGGTTACATCTTTTATTTACTTGTCTGTTCTCGCCAGCCTTGAGAGAATAGCAATAGTTATGAGTATCTAACTACATACGTTTAAGTAAGACCTAAACATTCCCAACAGTAAATGGAGGGGATGTAAGACAGGCAGGAGCTTCCAGCACCGAGCGCACCAAAATACCTGGATTTCTAGGCAAAAAGAGGCAGGGCTTATTGACTTTTAATTTAATCAGTTAAATGTCCAGAAATAGAAGTGTTGAACACCGACTTTCATATCTCACAAATCAGCTGAAAGCTTTCCAGATAACACTCAAGCTTTCACGCCAAGTTAAAAAATGTTTCTCCCAAAGTTTCACAACCAGTATTTTTGCGGGAGTTAAGAATATACAGGTATTTGAAGAAATGTCACCTCTCGTTCCCCCCTGCAGAACCGAGGCTGCTTGTTCGCCTGCGGCGAGAGGGGAGGCAGGGGCGGTCGCGGGACGCGAGGCTGCGGAGCAGCCCCTGCTCCCCTCCTCGCTCCACACACCCATGCCTGCACCAGGCTCTACTGCCCTGCTTCCCGCTTCTCCTCCCTCCTTTGGAAACCAGCTTGTGGCATCTGATTTTTCTCTCTGACTCCGCTGGGGTGTAAATGCTCCAAGAGAAAGGGCTCTGGTTATTCTTCAAATGAAGTTATTAAACAACGGGAAGGGCTGTGTGTACAAGCGAGAGACAGCGGAGGGCCGACGGGAGCCAGGCTCGGGAGGTCAAGGAACTCTCTGAAACTCAAACAGTTGGGGAGAGCTCCTAACAGACGCCACGCAGACGAGGTTGAAGTCTTTCTTCTCTGCTGTGACTCTGCACTTCGCTGAGAGCCAGGAAGTTAGAGGCACAGCCCTTGGTTTATTGCCTCCGTTGAAATGGGGGATTTCTGATCCAGATTAAGAAGTATTTAGGTATTTAAAGAATTCAGTCTAACTTGCATAAACTTGGTCAGGAAATGGTCTGTTTCTGGCTTATGGTACTGGTGACTAAACTGAGGTTGCGAAGGCACGCTGCTATTTCAGCAGCCCACCTCTCACCCCATATAGACCAGCAGCCGCCCTGGTCCGATGCTCTGGATGGAGTCACACACCCATGATCCCTTCATTTCTCTCTCCAATGTGAAGCCCTTTGCATCACGTGCAACGAGAAAGCTCTGGTCAGTGAGAAATACTAGTTTTTCCTCTGCACCTTGCCCTGAGGTCCCATCATTTTTCACAGTCTAAACAGACTGGCCTCTCTCAGCGCGTACTCAGGAGCCCAGTGAATAACACGTAGGAAATGAGGGGAAGGATGCTGGCAATTCTGTGGCATCTTTTGTAATAGATGGGGTCTTAACCCCAGTGTCCTGGATAAACTCCAGTTCTGGTAATTGCATTCTGCATAGTTAAAATCCCCCTGCAGTTTCAAATGAATCCATTATTCTTCACTTCCTTTCCTAAATTGCTGTGCAGCTTTGCTTTGTGCTGCTGAAGAGTTGCTTTGTTTCACCTGAGGGATGATGGCATTTCATGGCTGTATGAAATGGGCCTGAGTGCACAGTTTGTACAACAGTCACCACAACACTTCAGGATTATTCATAATTAAGTGTCCGCTCCCTGTAAATGAACGGATTTATAACTCTGGGTGAAGTAGCAGCACACAAAGCACCGCTTCGCTCTGTGCTTGAGAGTTGGCAATATAAAACTTATATGGGCAGTAAAAGACAGAAATTTTCTAAAATCCCCTTTACCCAGCTAAGCATGCAAGCTTTAAGTGACTGTCTCAGTCTTTACTTTCCCATATTGTTATTGATTAATTGCTCTACTTCAATTTCCTTGTTCTAAATGGACCCATTACAATCATAACTCCAATCTCTGGCCACGATACAAACTGATTTTAAAACGTTAAACTGTGTCAGTGGGAGGAGGTGACGGGGGGTGGAAGGAAAGCTTTTTATTTTTATTATTAATTTTCATGTGTTCCAGGAGTTACTAATTTCACCCAGATGTAGAAAAACCACAAAGTTTTTTCTGCTGCAGACACACCCGGGAGATGCTTCGGCATCATAAACTTGCTCTGGCATGATCTCGTCCCAGCAGCGTGTCCTGGTAAGAAACATGAGGATATTCCACAAACATCAAAACATGCCCGTCTTTCTGGAGTTGAGCCAGTGACCTTTTTCAGCTCCAGCTGCTTTAGTTATAACTTTGTTCCCCTTCAAGATTTGGGCTTGTCCTTATTGTACTCACTGCCTGTGGCCTTGCAAGAATGTCACGGGCATCTTCTGAGTTTCCAGCCTGTCCTGGAAGGAGATGGTACCACCTCGTAGCCCTGTGTCCCACGTCAGAGATACACTTTCTAGGAGCCTTAGCAGGACTCCCACACTTGGAAACATTATTCTTTAGCTAATACTATTCCATTGACCCAAGGCTATTATCCACAAAGCAGAAGGTCAATATAATGGTGTAAGTAGATGCCTTATGCCTTTTCCTTCTCGGCAGGGTAGGTCACAATCTGCTCCTCAATTGCTCCAGCACTGTTTTCATGAGGCCTAGGAATGAAATAAATAGAGAAGATTATAGAAAATTATGTATGATGTGGCATCTTGGAAAAAAAAATATTCTTAATCTGAAACAGAAAAATGCCGGTTTAGGAGACACATGTGCATCTCATTTAGAAAAAATCTATACTGTTATTAAAGTAGCCACAATGAGAGTATTAGCTACAAATTAAATATGTGTACTGGGAAGCAAGCTTTGTGTACTGTATGGAAGAGGGGGAGCAGCATATCTTACACTGTGAGACAGATCAAATGAGAAGCTGAAAGATCTGAGGACTAGGCAGAGGTCAACTCGGGACCCAACTGAGCTTCAATGGTATTTTATACATAAACAATATTTTGTTCATAAACCGCAGTATTTTAAGAACAGTCCTCTAGCAAATAGAGAGACAAATAGAGAGACTATTTAGTCACAGACTAAATATCATGTCTTTCCTTGAAGATTTGGAGGGGCAGGGAACCCAGAATGACTAGTAAAGCACAGCTGACGGTGTGCTGCACCTTCAAATACCAAGGAGTGCATTTATGGCCCTGCTCCCTCGGGGGACTCCAGCACCTCCGTCCAGCAATCTCGTGGAATTAGAGGGGAGCCCCAGATCCCAGCTATTGCAGACTGACTTCTCTCCCTGATCCTGTTGCAAGGATCCCCTCTCCTTCCTCCCTCCCCAACCCCATGTTGCAGGGTGGGTCCTCCGGAAGAGAAAATGAGCAGTGATTTACTTCCCACATGCTCCTTTGCCATGTCATCCAAGCTTGCTCCCCTTCCTCTTTCAGGAAGGAGGTGATACTCCATCCTTAGCTTGAATATTAACAGATTCTTTTGAAAGGGCTATGAGAACTGGCTAGAGTGAGCTGGAAGACTTCTGCCCCAAAGCCCAGATACTGGCCTGATTTTGAAATGGGAAATTTTCACAAGCAGTGCTTCAGGGATTTTGAAAGTTTTCCAAATTATTTTTTTTAAAACAAAACCGGGAAATGAGTAGTGTATTTTTTTTCCATGTTCCTCCCTGCCCTTTTTGCTTTTCTTCAGGGAGAAAACTTAAAAGGGGGGGGGGGAAAAAAAAAAAGCGAAAGGGAAACAGGAAGCGTAAATGAGAGATTATTCTAAAATGGATTATTTTGAATAGAAGTTCTGTCACAGTTCTGATACAAGAATGCCCTTTACCAACAGTGTGCTGGGGAAAGGACTGTGGAGGACAAATTAGAGGAATATTGCCTCTGCCTCCCAGCCAAGTTAATTCTGCTAGTTAACTGTCGTGAGAACGGTATTTACGTAAGCACCCTCGGTGGGAACCGCATACACAGCGCTGCTCCAGCTTCCCAGCCGAAAAACCGGGCAGCGA
>NW_010541110.1:7790-10269 GCF_000687285.1 Phaethon lepturus | reverse complement strand
CCCCGTGAAGCGTCCGACGGAGCGCACGGCCGCACCAGGGCCCTCGTGGGGTTCCCCGGGACAAAGCGGAGCCGGCTTTCCCGCCCCGTTCTCGGGCCTCCCAGGTGTACCCGCATGTCCGCTGTGTTGGCACACGAAGCGCCTTGCTGGCATATGGCGTGTGTGCTGCTCCCGTGTTGACGTAAGAAAAGCTAGAGAAACGTCAGGCCATTTAAAACGTTATGCGCTCTCAGCGTATCCAGTAAAGTAATACCCTGGGGTATATTCCTGGATTTCTCCCATCGTGTGTTTTTCCTCATTCACTACCAGCTACTTAACTTGTTCCTAAAAAATACTTGTATGCTTTCCAGTGATGAAATTCAGAACCTTCTGGAGAAATCCTCGTATTTGCGTATGAGATCTTGTCTGAAGTTTTGCTTGGAAAACACTTGCAAATGGCACTGTGTGAACGGAAAGTTTCTGGTCTTTTCACTGTTACCACTACTGTTACTCAGGCAAATCCATGCACTTAATTTGTGTTTCAACTTCTCACATCTGTTGCTTCTACAAGCTGAGACCTGCAGAAAAGTGTATCACAGTTATTAGAAAACAGGACATGAGGGGCAGAAAGCTGTAAAGTAGAACTCTTGTCTTGGAGAATCTTTAATCCAAAACGTGTTACTGAAAACTGTATGATGGGCGATGGGCATGGATTGCAGGGGTGGACCACAGGAAAAAACCTATGTTATCTACTCTATTGCTTGACTAGTTTCAGCGGAATTTAGATGGGTACAGAGGAAAGATAATTGCCTAATAGCCCTCTAGCAAATGTATTCTGAATTATAAGACTTCTTTAAAACAGAAGCTACTGTTCTGTGCAGCCCTGTAGGCTTATGCTGCATATCTTATGATTCAGAAGCTGAAAAATCACAGTTTGCAATCAAATGAGTAGGCATTCTTTTCCTGTCTTGTTTTGTGCAACGTTGAGACGTATGCCGTTTTGGCAATATTTGAATTCTAGTGAGCATGATCTATAACCTCTACAAACATAGAAGAGGGTGTCTACAAACTATAAAAGAGGTCTTAATTACTGGAATAAAAGCAGGTCTGGATGTTACTGAGCCTAGAGTTAATTTAAAACTAACAAGTTACCAGGTTTGAAAGGAGGATGTTACTCTAGACAAGACTGTAGGCAGCATTTTATTTTTATATCGATGGCAGAATTTTATACTGGAAGGCTTGGGGTTTTCTTTCAAGTAGTTCAGATCTAATACTGCCAATTTTGTAAGAATTCTTTTGAAAAAACCCAAACCAAAAAACAAACAAACAAAAAAAACAAACAGAAAAAAATGTGTTTGCATGACACAAGCTTACTTCGATAGGAACTCGGAGAAGGTAGAATTAAAGGAAAATACAAGCCCTTTATGTATTCCAGTAACAAAGAGTTGTGGGGATAGAAATGAAGCAAGCTAAACTAAACACTAAGTGGAAGGTGAAAAGTACTTCCACTGTTTAAGTTGCTTATAGACTGTTTACTCATTAATCAATAATGCACATGGAGATACTTTCTTGCTGTTCTTTTATCATTTTTAAAGGCTCTGGGATTTCTTCCTCCTGCAGTTTCAGTTTCCTATTGCTGACATACTCTTCCATTGGGGTGGGGTTTGTTTTTTTCAGTTGGTGTTGATGTTTATTGCTGCTTAAATGTCTGCAGCTCTCTTACGAATAGGTTCAGATGGCACATGAATTGTAACAGGTTCTGCTGTGAGGGCCCATCCTGAAACAATGACAGCCACCAGCATACATAGAGGAGTTGTTTTATCTTGCAAAGACGATCTGCCTGAGGATAGGGTGGTAGATTGAGGAGGACACTACCATGTAGCCTTTTGTATTATGCACATCTATTGTTCATGGAAACTGAACAAATTATTGTTTTTGCATGGGGGCTGTTTATTTTTCTTCCCTGGGCTGGCAGGATAGCTTTGCCTCTAGTACTGCCATTGCTTGGACTCCTGTGGTACGCTAAACTGGCACTAAAACTTTAGCGGTTTTCTTCTTTCTAACACTATGAATTCTCTTTTCATACGTTGATGAAAGCAATAGAACCACAGTAATATTCTCATTATTAATTTGGATATTCTGTTTATCTGTTATGTTAGAAGAATTAAATATTTTCTTGGGACCTTGTTGCATGTTCTCCAGGAGCAGGTAAATGATGCTGCAGCTGATCAGGTTTCTCCTTTAAAAAGAAATATCATTTATCTAAGATACAGGGCCTCTGTTCTCCCATCTGTATTGGCAGCTTCTGAAGCATTTGTGTCCATAGGGTCTGTGTGTATGGCTGTTTGTGCTTGTTGTTGCATGCACCCATTCCCCTTGGGATGTGAGGGAGTGCTATAAACATGATTTTCCTTGCCATTACAAGCTTGGAAGCAAACATGAGGCCAGCTGTGGAATGATGCTTCTCAGCAGAAGAGCGAGGGTGGATTCTGGGCGGTCT
>NW_010541110.1:0-7759 GCF_000687285.1 Phaethon lepturus | reverse complement strand
GAAAGAGGCAGTGCTCATGTAATGAACACTATATTAGCAGTAACTCTCAAATAAAATTGCCCTCACTTGTTTCAAGTGGAAGAGACTTCTGGTGACCAGATTATTCTGCTTGCCTGAAATTGTAAAGTTTGATTTATTAATTTTCAATTTGTATATTCACACTCAAATTGACATCAAATGAAGATGCTCTGAAGGATCCTTTAAAATGTATCATTCAGATAGTAAGATGTGTGCACTGCATTGGTTTTAGTCTTATGTGTATATGCTTTGTTACTCTGAATATTGAGCAACCATATGGCTCTTCATGTTTGTATGTCCAATTTAATGACTTCCGTTGACAGTGCTCAAGCCACATCAGAGAGAGGGAGAATACTAGACCTTTGTTTCCTCCTTTTTGTGCTGTTTTGCATTTTGCTTTCACTGCCTGGTATCTTTGGGAGGGAATTTTATAGTTCCTTTCACCCTACTTTGTTCTTCCATAGTCCTGTTGCAGTGTCCTGAGCTGCTACTCCATTTTCTATTTTTTGTGGGGGGATCCCTCTTGAAAGAGACTGTGACTATACCTACATGGTATGATAAATTCTTGGCTGCCTAAAATCATGACTGCCTATGAACAGCTTGTTTATGCTTAGGCTGAAATATGAGGAGGGAGCTCAGAGGCAGATGGTATCACTAGTCTGTACCAGACTGTCAGAGATGAATCTGAGCCACTAACTTGACTTGTATCCCCGTGTTAGAAGCAGAGAGAACACTGTTATGTGTTGGTAGTAGCTTGAGGTGTACTCAGGAGAGTTAATATAGCAGGAGTCCAGGTCCCAAGCCAAAAACAGTGGGTGTGCAAGTCTGTAGCAGGGATAATTGAAAAATATAACCGACTGAGCCTGTGGGGCTTTTTAATCACCTTGGTGATGTTTGTCTTTTGGCTTTGCTTCTTCTCCTAAGGGAAACTAAAATTTTAACACCTTAAATGACTTTTCCATCTTGCCAAAGAAGTGGAAGTGCTATATGAAAATGGAGACCCATAACTTCCTGGCAGGGGGGAGGAAGGGGTACAAAGCTTGCAGGGCTGTGTATTGTTCTGTCAGTAAAGAGAAATGGGTGCAATATGTGGAGACTCTTGGACTTTCAGAACTTGATCTAAACTATAGAAGATGCATAGTATGATGTTCTTTAAAGTGAGAATTTCTTGGACCTCTCCTGTTTGCTGCAGATTAAGCGGAGAATCTGATCAAACTTAAATCCAGAGAGTTGCCTAGTCCTCTTGCTTGAAGGAGAGAAGGCTCATTCTCAGATTTTTGAGTTATAGATAGCTGTTGTGTTAATTACTATAGCCGTTGAGGTGACTTTGAGCACCTCTGCAGTTACTAACATGGAAACAACTTCAGAATAAAATTTCTCCCAAGTATTCATTCTTGTATGTTAACTGTTGTTGATTGCTATTTTTTTTCCCTCCTTTATTTAGAGCTGGATGTGGCTGAGTTGCTGAGTTTAGTCAGGCTTTGGTTTGGATTACTCTAGAACTGATTAACAAAATTTGGATCAGTTGCTGGTTTGACAAGTTAGTGGACTGCAGACACATGTGGCTTACAGACAGAAGTAGAGCTAGCCTTGTCGAAGAGAATGACCATCATATTACTATTCTTTTGTTTGCACAGAACAAAGCTCTTCAGTAATAGGATTCAGGAGGTCAGTGTATTGACTCAGAAAGGAGTAACCGCCTCTAAAAGAGGAATGGAGCTGTTAATCCCCATGTGATGAGATACACTCCTTTGCTTAAAAACATTGGACTCCTACTGACATCTGCTGCCAAAAATAGCAATTCAATCTTGCTCATATGGTTAGTTTCAGTCTTAACAATAAATCATGAAGTAGGTTCTTCTACATGTATCTCCCCTTCTTCCACCTAGAGCTTCTTGGGTGAAGAGTTTAAGAGGAAGGTAAACAGTTTTTCACTTGTGCACCAAGGTATGCATAATGAAGTACTAGTGCAAGGGTTCAGCAGATGTGGACTGACAAGTCTTACAGCTGCAGTGTTGGGAAAATAATTTTCATCAGCCCATCCAGTAAATATGTGTTTAAAGAGTTGCCTATATCCCTGAAGACTTTTATAAACTGTACCATTCTGCTTGTCCTATATTTGAATTAAGACTGGATTTAGACTGTATTTTGACAAATACCCATTTATGTTAGAAACAAGATCTGTCAGGAATTCAGTATTCATGGGTTAGAATCTAGTTTAGCTTTGCGATAGCTCTTATCTCAATCGTTTCTCTAAAGTTCAGTATTTTAAACTTTTTAAGACTTTCTAGTTTAGTAGAGCCAGTCAAATATCTTTCATCTGTAGAATTCCAAAAAAGTCTAAATTTATTGTATAGATACCATCAAAATCGGGGTTTTTTTAGCCTCTTTCCTCACATTTTCTGCTGTTGATGAAGTTGAAATGAGAGACAGACAAAATTTTAAATAACTCCTGGCATTTTAAGCAGCATGTTGTTCAGTTAAATCTCTATTGTTGAGATGAGAAATGCTACTGTTCATGGGTTCTTTGTGATCACATCTGCTGTCTGTACTGTCAAAGCCAAGCCTATTACTTTGCTAGAAATATTCTCATGAAAAAAAGTTAGGATATAGCATAAACATCTTAGACTAACAGCTAAGTCTTCTGCCCTACAAAGCAGAAATGGGAATGCCCTTTTTTACCCAGGCATACCTTCCTCTCCTTTTTTTCCTCCTGAAACATAACAGGGAAATGGCAGTCCTCTTTTTCCTTTCTTTCCCTTAGACACAAGCGTGTACAAACATGTCTGTTTAATAATATCAATAAAACATGCTTATGTAGTACTGCAGCTTATTTCTGGAACTAGAATAAATGATCTTTTATCTATACAGAGATAGAGATCCAAGGGACTCTCTTATTCTTGTTTCTCTCTCCAATGTCAGTTAGCCATGATTGGTTAGCTTCAATGACCAGTGGTTTGACAAAAAATGAAAGCACAAGTCAAATGGACTGGTTGTAACTGGCATTTGCACCGAGCCTTTGAAATTGTGCCAGTTGTCAGAATGCACCAAGGGCAGGTGCTGCTCCATTCCGTGAGGGAAGGCAGCCAGGAGCTGACTCTGATCAGGCAGGCAGAAGGAGCCCTGCTGTGGCTTTGGAGGAGAGCTGTTTTGGGGGTGAGTCTACTGAGGCTGTTTCTAGGTCGCTTCTTCACAACAGACCTCATTGGCTAGCTCACTTTGGGCATGGGAAGCTAAGTTCCTAGAAGTGGGGGAGTGTCCTCTGACAGCAGTTACGGTTTATCCTTTTGAATGTTGTACCCTTTGATATTGGCATGATTACATCTAGCCTTAGAGGTTATCAGAAAAACGCCAACAGTGAAAGTACATGGAGTCAGAGCATTCCTTGCAGTAGATCAGCTCTGATTCTCTTCCCTTCCCCATGCTGATGGAGGACACCATCTGCTTGGTTTCGCTTCAGAATGCAGAGCCTTGTGTCAGTCATTGATTTGATGTTTTGTTTGGGTTTCCCCGCCCCCCCTTTCCCATTCAGCTGGCACACATTTCAGGTTGTGCATTATCCATGAAGTTGGCTTTGGAAGAAACTTTGTTAATTTGGGGTAAAGTTCACTTGGTGCTTCAACTGCAATTGTTCTTCATATCAGTTTAGTTTAAATACCTCTAAAAAATTGAGCTATGCTGATGCAGATCAGGACACCTGAATTGATTTTTTTTATTCTTCCTAATCTTTCAATAAAGGGAGATTAGATTCAAGGACCAAAGAACAGAGCTCTTGGGTGTTTTGTATTTCTTTTGGTTTTATGGTGATGCCCTTCATCCTTGATATTTTTGTATTATAAAATTTGTTTCAATACATGCCTTAGCTGAATTTCTGCACCCATAAAATTATCCCTGGATTGGAATAAGTTCAGATCACATGCTGTGTTTTTTTTTTTACCATGAATGGTGTTAAAGGAGAGCAGTTACTGGGGAGGGGCACAAAGGGAGATGACACAGGGAAAACTTAGGTAGAGATGGGTTTTGATCCACTTCTATGGTGTGTAGAATCTGTTACTCCTTCCTCATTTGAAACTTTAATCCTGTCTGTCACTGTGGACTTGCAAGACCAAGATATCTATAGCAGGTGTATGCTTACGTGACTATGGTACAGAGGATTATTTTTGGATGGAAGGTGGAAATTTCTGTTGTAAAACCACCTGGTGAAAAGCAGGGAATGAGGCACTAAAGTCAAATAAAAAAAAAAATTGGATCTTTCATCTGAATATGAAGTGAGCTGGTCTGATGTTAGCTTCTTGCAGCTGATAAGAGGGAGAGAGAGAACTTCAGTGATCTCCAATATATTCTGCTCTCCCTCTCAAGTGTTACCTGTCTGGGTTAACTAGTATAATAACTACTTACTTCTGTAACAATTTAAAGCACAAGGTGCTTGTTGTTCAGGAGAGCTGTTTTGGTATTGCGACTTTCTGTGGCTGTAAGTACCTATTTGTGTTCTTGCTATCAGGAACTGTTTCTGGGTTAAGCTATTTGAAGGGAATTAGAACTTGTGCAGGGTTTGTGGCTTGCATCAGAGAGGAGACAAATGTTTCCCAACACCTGATACTGATGTTTTTGAAGACCTCTTCAGGTCAAGCACACTGGATTTTGTAAGAGATTAAAGTTATAAATGGTTATCAAAGGGAAATGAAATGGCTGCTCAACTTGGGGTTGGAAAAAATATTACTTGGCTCATCTTATGCAAGGGACAACTTGCGACTACAGACTTGGGGTAGCAATTGGAACTGCGTTTGCTTGTTGCTGTTGTATGAGCTGAACCTTTTAAATAGGTACAGGTACAGAAACTTTGTCTTAAACTAGACCTTTCAAAATTCCAAGAGGCAGCGTGGAAATTAAGAGACATGAACTTGCCTTTTAGGAAGTGAAATTTTAGAGCCCGCAGAAACCTGTTGAACCATCAAATGTCTGTATCTAATAGATTTCTTCCAGCAGATCCATATACAGTTTAAAGAGAATTAGACACTGTGTGCCACTTCCAAGCAGGAAGGTTATAATTAAAGTAGATTGCTGAAGTTTCAGTCTCTTGGAGTGGGTACCTTGCTAGCCTAATTTCATATTCATGTAAACCAAAATTGTGCACTCTGTTTTTGTAGTTTTTACATACACCTTGAATAATTCTGGAGCGTTAAAACTGTCTTAAAATAGGCTTCAGAATGCACTGGTTATAGTGAATTGAGTCATTTGTTTGCTGTTGTGCAACATTTTGACAGTGTCTCCAAGAAAGGATTACTAAGTCCGTACCATAAGCCAATGAGTTTATACTGAAAAGAAGGGTGGTAACAGCCCTTTGTTTTGTTCACAGGAAGGAAGATATTAAGTTTGCCTATAAACGTTGTTTGTAATACTCGATGCTTCCTGAAGAGCCTTTCTGCGTCTGTGGTGATTCACTAAACAGGCTGTAATGTGAGAAAACCGTTTGCAGGAGCGATGCTTTCATGTGAGCAGTTTTATATAACACATAGTATGAAGTAAGATCTAATAACTGGCATTTGCAGATTCCTTTTTTTTGGATTTAGAAACCCAAAAGGAAGATTTAATTTTCCCATTAGTTTAGATATTATTTTTTTTAAACTGTAAACAGGCAGTGTCAGGAGATCATTTCTATCTCGTGTTCCACATGCTCTTGTTCCAATTCCTGTTTGCTGCCTAGGAGAGCTGTTATAATTGTTACAGTAGCGTGCCATTTGGCAGTGTCAGCAGACAGCCTGGATTTTGAAAGCTGCATCTCCTGCCATCGGATTGCTGCTTCTGGCTTTGGTGCAGTATCCTAGCGGAGGAGGATGGGAGGGAGGCTTTCTTGTGCTGCTGCCCAGATGTTTTCCAGTTAAATGCCTCTAGACTTATAAGCCACCTGCTTTTACAGAAGAAAAATTTCCCTAAATATGTGCAGGGAAATGACTTGCTATAGTAACTGCTGCCTACTGTGAGTGCTGAATAAATGGACTATATTTTGCTTAAGATGATAAGAAGCGAACACTACCACTGTCACATAACTTGGTAAAGGGCAACTTAGGTCCTGGTTATGAGCATCATTGAGTTAAGCGCTACATTAATAGCGTATTTGAAAAGGTATGCAGGAAACTCTATTTTCTTAGAAATGCAAATTAAGAACATATTTAACTTTTTTCCCGTAAGTATAAGTTAGGCTTCTAGTTGTAAAAAAAAGTTGATTTATTTTACCAGATACAGGTAAAATTCTAGTTCTGGCTGTGCAGGCTGAAGAAACAACTGCTCTCCATCTCCTGGTCTGCTGGTCAAATGCCTATGTGACCTTTCCCTAACCTGTTCTGGTCAAAAGAAATTGACCTAGGAAAGAGCTACTGTACAAACTATTTCAAGCTAATTTATTCATTTTTGGCTGAAATGTGCCCCCAAGCATCTCTGATGAAACTCTGACGGGGCGGGGCATTGAACCACTGAGGATTTAACTCTTAAGCTGTAGAAGAGATGTGTGCTGCCTTTACACACTAATAACTTGTACTAACAGGAAGACTATTGTGCATATTTGCATCTTATTTATGTAACTATACTGTGTGTTTGTATTCAGATTGACACCTTTATCTCCTTTATATCCTTTTCAAGCTCCTGTAGCAAATGGATGAAGGAGGCCTGTTTTGTTTTTGTTTTTCCTCACTTCAAAAAGTGATCTCCTTTTGAGCCAGAGCGCTGATGGAGCTGACTTGTATGGACTTTGTTGTTGTAAATTTTCTCTGCTGTTGATAATTGACTAATGAATCAAACAGAATATATTTTTCATTTTAATGTAATTTCTATTGGAGCTTGAAAGTGGAATGAAAGACTTCTCTTGATCATGTTTAATTCTGTATTATTTAGTTTCTAGCAAAATACCTGTGGTTTTAGTGTGGAAGTACTGTATGGCACTATTTAATTTAAAAATAACTTCAATCCTGGTTAGACCTGACCTTCTGCACTGACAAATGGTGTGGATGCTGTGCTTTCTAATGAATGTAAGGAAGCTGGCTTTCCTATCTTCCCACATCTTTTTCTAATTTTTCAGAACTTGGATCTACTGTATTTTAAAAGGCCCATATATGTATAGTCTTCATGTTAACTTTCTGTGCTGATTTAAAAAGCTGTTTGTTTATAGCTATTAGTATCTTAAAATAAAGAGTGCCCCAGCTGCCAAACAAAGTAAGTGCATATTGTTTGGTGTGATGGCTTACATAAATCTTTCACTAATGGCCAAATAACAGCAAGATCCACCAGATTGCACTGCACTACAGCATGTCTATCCATTGAGCAATTTCTGTGTTGGGCAAAAATAACATAGTTGAGAAAGATTGAGTTTTTTCATTTCTTTAAATCAAAACTATGTGCAAGCAGGCAGATGAAATGGAAAACAATTCAGGTCTTTAAGTATTAGACTAACATCGGGGACTCTCTAAATAAAAGCTAAGAAAATATATCAATAATTACTTTAAATTGTCATTTTTCTTTGCTGTTCAGTAAGCATTAAGAGGTATGTACATATTGATTTAATCTCTTTAATATCTGATCAATCCTAATAAATATATTTGTACACATGCGCATACACACACTTCTAATCACTTCAGGAGACATGGTTTATCTATGGACTGTGAATTTTTTTTGGTGTACTGTCTGTTCGCTAAGCTTTCCTTTTGCCCTAAGGTCATTTAATCACAGCTTTCAAAACTCCAGGCACAAC
>NW_010541109.1:341-797 GCF_000687285.1 Phaethon lepturus | reverse complement strand
CCCCGTTCTGTAGGGATGGGGTCAGGAAGGCTGAGGTGTGGCTAGAGCGGAACTTGAGAAGGGGTACAAAGAACAATACGAAGGGCTTGTACTTTTCCTGGCTTGTCATCCAGAAAAGGAAGAAAGTGCACCCCCCTTGATGAGCAAGGCTGGCAAACTGGTAACAACCGATGAGGAGTCTGAGGCACTCAGCAACTTCTTTGCCTCAGTCTTCTTTGGCAGTGTGTCTTCCCACACCTCTCGAGGGGATGGGCTGCAAGACAGGGACTGGCAGACTGAAGTCCCTCCTACTGCAAGAGAAGATCATGTTTGAGACCACCTGAGGAACCTGAACATGCACAAGCCTATGGGATCTGACAAGAGGCATCCCGGAGTCCTGAGGGAATTTGCTTCTGTAGTTGCCAAGCCACTCTCCATGACATTTGAAAAGTGCTGGCAGACAGGTGAAGTTCCTGG
>NW_010541109.1:0-295 GCF_000687285.1 Phaethon lepturus | reverse complement strand
CTCCCAACCTGTCAGCCTCACCTCTGTGCCTGGGGAGACCCTGCAGCAGATCCTCCTAGAAGCTGTGCTAAGGCACATGGAGGGCAGGGAGGGGATTCCAGACAGCCAGCATGGCTTCACCAAGGGCAAGTCCTGCCTGGCCAACCTAGTGGCCTTCTGTAATGGAGTGACTGCATCAGTGGACAAGGGAAGAGCTACTGATGTCATCTGCCTGGACTTCTGTAAGGCCTTTGCCATGGTCCCCCACAACATCCCTCTCTCTAAACTGGAAAGAGATGGATTTGATGGGTGGACT
>NW_010541108.1:109532-172496 GCF_000687285.1 Phaethon lepturus | reverse complement strand
TTTGTGTCATTTGCAAACTTGATGAGGGTATACTCTCCCTATCATCCAGATCACCTTGGGGTACACTGCTAGGTACTGGCCTCCAATTCAGCTTGGTGCCACTGATTACCACTCTCTGGGCCCAGCTGTTTAGCCAGTATTCAGTTCACCTTGCTGTCTGTACTAGATTTTTAAACTGATTATGGTATACTTATGTTAAAAAAAAACTACAACTGGAATGTTGTCTTTAAAAAAAAAAAAAAATCAGTTCCTGAATAATCCATATGCAACTGTCTCCAGCAAAATCCTGATTTGGTCAAGTGTTTCTATTTCCTACCCAGCAAAAGTATTTTGCTCAGATTTGGAATTTTTTTTAGACGTAAAGTATGCGTTCTGGTTATTGTGACCTACACCTTGAGTT
Organism: Phaethon lepturus; assembly: GCF_000687285.1. Classification (NCBI taxonomy): domain Eukaryota; kingdom Metazoa; phylum Chordata; class Aves; order Phaethontiformes; family Phaethontidae; genus Phaethon; species Phaethon lepturus. The sequence goes on along the minus strand of NW_010541108.1, from coordinate 172,096 downwards.
AAAACTGGTGTCATAATTCATTTACTTAGAAGTATTGTCAGTTCATGGAGAAAGCTTGCACTGATTTGGTGTGTTCCCTACATGCTCTTGACTACTCTTCAGGAAATAAATTTTTACTAGGAAAAAAACCCCCAACCCACTAGGAACTCAAAGCTCCTCTACTCTCTCATTTCCCTTCACCTGTTACACAAAACCCAATAGTTCTTATTTCCCACATTTTTCCACTCCCTGTGCTCACTGTGTCTTCAAATCTGAAGGTAGAGAAATAAGACCCGTGATATCCAGCGAAATACATTGTGCAGAGTGATTTCCTTTCTGGGGAATGATTGGACGTGCTGGTGGGAACTAACAGAGGTGAGTCGAGTCTGGTACTTTGCTATTCATCATATCTTTGATCAAGCCATTATGCTTCTCTGAGTACACAAGGCCCGGATAACAAAGCTACAGGACATGACGCTTTCTGTGTCTTAGTGCAGGATTCATGTGCTACTGGCTGTTCATAGTGAATCATTGCTGACTTGACAAAAGTCAATGATATCTCTTCAGTTACATGTGCACTTCTACCAGTTGCACAGATGTCATTCACTCAGACAGTAGCTTAATTTGCATTCTCAGAGCACAGTCCAAGGACTAAATGTAAGTGTGAAACTGAAATCCTCTTTCTCTGTTAGAAATTGTTATTCCAAGTCAAGGTTAGACCTGCAGCTGAGACACAAAAGATAGATCTCTCTGCTACTAATGCCTTGAGAAGAGGTCTAATTATAGGGCTGTTGATGCAGATCATGTTCTCATTCTTAAATTAATTCAAATCAACTATATTTCTTTGATGCAGATAATTATCAGAAATTCCCTCTGCATTACTTTGTACATCACTTTTTGTGGTAAGTCATTCAAAGAACCTGGTGGGCAAGATTCAGTGGAAACCCTCAGAGTCTGCCAAAAATATGGGTTTGGTGATGTTAATGTGTAGAGTTTTCTGGCATGAAAAATAAAGTGAGAATTTATTGTGGTGAGCAATGAGGAGAAATCAGTACTTGTATCTATTTGTCATCACAGTATGTTTAGGAATGAATCTTATAAATCTGTGTCTACTGTCCTGAGAACTTGTGAGTGTCAATTGAACCTCAGAAGGAGGATTTGCCAAAACCCCAGTTAGTATACATTGATACTGTTCCCTTCAAGCCAATGAAGTTGCATTTATTTATATCAGTCAACCATCTGGTCTTGTGTTTGAGGAACTGAATTTGATTTTCAAGGATCTGGAATCCAGTCAGTCTCTGTATTACATTTAATTTTATAGTCAAGGAATTCAAATAATCCTTTGTTCTCTCTTCAAGGTCTCTTCTCAATTTTCTCACTCATTTCCTCTTTTCCTTTCTCATTGCAATGGCTGCTTTTTTGGTATGCAAGGTCATTTTTTCCTCCCTCTAATTCTTGGAGAAGGCTGGTGGTCAGGGATGCAAAATTACTATGCAAATAAGCACACAGCATGCAGCACCCCATGAGACATAATGGAGAATCTTCACCTAGGGATTCAGTAGCAACCTGGAAGTCAGCATTACACAGTCTACTTTGTTTCTGATGCTTGGCTTGTTTAGAAGTTAGTGAATGTTATCAAATGTTATCTGTTCCTGCTGTAGCAGCTGCATTCGTGAGAAAATAACTACTCTTCTTGCACTGTGTTATCTAAAGCTGCACGTGGACATGCAGAGTGCACCCTGGCTCACTCTAGAGAAGGAAAAACAACCACCACAGAATGACATCTGTGGTGTATTTTGCTCTGTTATATTTAGCATTTTATAGAAATGGCAATTATCTCCAAGATAATTAAATTGGTTTATTTATGTCTGTATCTATGTACTTGTTTCTTTATTTTGCAAAGATGTAAACTGACACGGTTCTAGATCCTGCTTTGCATCAAAGTAACCCAGAATTTGCTGGAAGCTTGATGAATTGAGTTGCAGAGAAAAGTGACAGAAATTACATTCTTAGGGGTTTGGGCAAGAAACTTTTATGTAATTCTACAAAAGAATAGTGATGACTTTGAATTTTTATCCTTTCCACTGACATGAAATTAAGACTTTTGGAAGTTTCTCAAGGTAAAACTTGAGAAAAGGAGCTCCAAGGCACTGAGGAGTACACTCTTATTAAAGATATAAGATCTGGGAAATCTAGGTTTATTTCCATGCTTTCCTTTGGTCATTTAAGTAAGCTGTCTCCCACATCACCAGTGAGTGCCCTGCTACTCACCTGAGATATCATGACTTGTCCAGAAATTCCATCCTGAGCCCAAGAAGCCAACTTGACAGTCTTTGGAGTGGAAAAATTACTGATCAATTCTCATTACTACTGATCAAACTTAAGTTAGTAGAATATTGTATGAAACTGGACATTACTGAGACCTTTGATTTCCAGACCAACTTGGTTGCCTTTAAGTTTAACATGAATAGACAACTCAAATTCTCCAGTAAAAACTTAGAAGAATGTTCTTCTTTCCATATTAAATCTTCAGCTGTTTGAACTAAAAAATGCCTAGAGGAATAGAAATACTAACAGAACTTTCCCAAATTGTGGAAAAGTTTAACTGGCTTTGGTTTAAAATCTAAGAATAGGTTCTGAGTTAGAGTTTCTCCAAATACACATGCATAATGTAATTATACATTAAATAGTTTTCAAAGACTCTTTTAATTCACAGAATCACAGAATCATTAAGGTTGGAAAAGACCTTCAAGATCATCAAGTCCAATTGTTAACCCAACACCACCATGCCCACTAAACATGTCCCGAAGTGCCACGTCCACAGGTTTTTTGAAGGATTTGATGCTTCTAATTTCTGAATGGTGTCTTTTAAATGCTCATACCCTTAATATGTGCTGTTATTTTCAAATTGTTCTGCCTACTTCTAGATGTTCTGTTTTTAAAATCTCTTTCACCTGCTTTTCATGACTAAGTATGATCTCAGATTACCTATTTTTTTTCTTTGCCTACATGCTGTTACTTAGAGGTACAGTAGTTAGTTGCTTGCTGCTACTTTCATTTTAAATCCAAATCCTGACTGAAAATTATTTTATTTATAATGCAGCAGTGGGGACACCTGCTCTTGACATGTGAGAACATTTTGGTGACATAACCAGCTACCAATAATAGAAACAGCGCTCTGAGCCTTCATTATAAACCATGTGATGCTTCCACCACACTGCCAAGTCAAACATCATAATTCCACCCACTGAGAAGTAACTATTCCCCAGAGAAGGGACCAAGCAAGCAAAAGAGAGAAAGATTCATGTTGGTTTTGAGTACTGAATGATTTCTGAATATCCCTATGTAATACACTTGGCTTTGCTGTCAGATGTTTCTTCTTTATTGATGTTCGGATCCAAGACTAATAGGAAGAATCTTAGTGTGTTCTTATTCCTTGTTGAGACAGAGTGGTTTATATTTTGAAAGTGTTAAAGTTGTAAAAATTAAGGGAAAACATTTACAACAGAAATAGTTTTAGTCTGTTACTGATAATCCTTTGGGCATTACTTTATTTCTATCCACTATTTAAACCCTATAGCAGTGAGATTGTTGACTTACATAAAGACCACCATTGCAATTAATATTCCCATAAAGGCTTCTGTGCCAAATTGACCCTGCAGGGCCCACAGTCATTTCACAGTCTGCACTGTGAGATATCGGGTGTGCAGAGTATTAGATTTCTAACAGAAACAATGCTTTGCTGTCCTGAAATCTGTACTGAGACACCCTAATGTACTTGTTTGTTATCACTTGCTAACCTGATGCTGTCAGTATCTGTCACCTCTGTACATCTATACCTTGTTTGAAGATAGTCCATGATAAAGCTATGAGGCAGATCTTTGAATTTTTTTCTTTTTCTTTTTTTGCTTTGGTGTTATTTTTATATCCATTAAGACTGGTTTAATTTCTGAAGATCTTCATTAAGATCAAACATCCAGTTTCTCTCCTTAAGTAGCAGCACTGAAAGTAATCTTTTTCCAAGCTGCCATCACAGCTTGACACAAATAGGTTGTCGGGGTTATACTTGGGTTACAAGATGCATAAATCACAATAGGATTTGCCCTTCATCTAGCATATCAGCTCTTGGTCAGATCTGCTTTCTTCATAAAAGCATTAGAGTTACTATGTCGCTTTCTGCAAGAATGATTTTCTCACCTAGATGTTATAGTTTCACAACTAACTGCATTTCCATTTTTTTGGAAAGTATGCAACATCCTGAACGCTCTTGATTTACATACCAGGTGGCAGATATGGAAATTTTCTGCACTCCACAGCAGAGGAGAACGATAGAAAGGGGTTTACAAATGCATAAGGCTGAAAGAGACTGAGAAGATGATTCTTTGGAAAAATCCCTAGTTCTTTTTCTCTCTTCTGCTATTTGCAAATTTGCTAATTTTAAGTAATTTGTTATTCAGAATTGCTCAGCAATGTTCCAAGTGAGTAAAAGCATCTGGACCATACATAAATGATGTTCTCCCTATGTCTTTGCTATTGTTGCTGTAACTATATGTTACCATGGCAATATTTTTGTGTGATGACTGGTTAAGTATGGCTAACAACGAGCAGGAGAATCTGATTAGTTTACTACGCTATTGACACAGTGTGGTCAACTTAGGAATGTGCTGTGGGCTTTTTTTCCTCTGAAAAGATGAAATTTGACAGATTTATGTCAGTTTTAGGAGTTTTGTGAAGTAGTCAGCTGCTGGTACCAAAACCAAGTTTACTTTCCTCAACGAATGAATACTGGTGTCAGCCTCAAACATATTCCTTTGCCACCACTCAAATCAGGTATTGTTCATACAGAGATAAATATATGCAGGGCAAGTTAACAATGAATCCAACATAATTTTCTGACTCATGATTGTTCTCGTGTGGTCCTGCTACCTTTCATCTAGCTGTGAACGTTGTCATTCTCTAAGGTATGCCTTCACTGACACGAATCACTTAACTCTGAGAAACATTGGAAAGGAGTAAAAAAAGAGTTTAAGAGGTTCTCATACCACTTTTTGTCAGCAAAGAAAACTGCTGGTCAAAAGGTTTAATCTTTATGGTCTATATCTGCCAGTGGTGGATTTCAGCTGGTACCTTTCTGTTCCCTCTCCATCATCTCCTGCGGTATGTGAAGGTTGATTCTGTGCTTAGCAATTCACCTTGTTTTCAAAATGATACCTTTCTAAACCCAGTACCAGCAGGAAGCAAAGCTAACTTGTTCTCGAAAGATATAGTTCAATTCTACCTGACGTTGCCGCTCACGTATCATAGAGATACTTGTCATGGGGCTCCACTCTGCCAAGCTACCACAAGAAGCACTAAGAAATCAAAAAAAAATGTAACAGTAATGTCCCCTAGAGAGACACAGCACCCTTGCACTATTCCTTATAGGGGAATCATATAGAGTTTAAATGATCAGTGCTATATGACCCCAAATGATTGGCAATTTAATACCTCACAGAAATCACTTCTAAGAGGAGAATGTCTCTTAGTAAAAGACTTGTAGAAATTGAAAGATTTGAAGCCATTTATTAATCCTCTTTTTCCTAATGATGACTGTTCTTTTAGGGGAAAGAAAAAAAGACTTTCTGCTTAGCTTCATGTGCTTTCAATGTCAAACATAGTGCTAATTCTGAAAACAATGATCATTTTAAGGATATTTCATCTGAGTTAAGAGGGCCAGAGCATACAAGCTTCTGATGGAGATTAATGGTAACTGTGAATGCTCAGATCCATCCATGTTAGGAAATAACAATTTGTTGGCATCTAAATGCTATATATGACATCTGTCAGCCTTGGTATCAATGGGATTTTAGCTGTTGAGTGAAATGGGATCGGGACCCTCTTACCGAAGCTGGTAAACACAGCTTCAGCAACCTGCATACACCATGTCTGAATTTGATCTAAAAGGGAAAAGATGGATGATTAATTCTGCTCTTTCTGTTCACAAATTTAAAAAAAAAAAAAAGTAAACTGCAGTGCTATATATTGTAGCTTATTGATGCTAAGATTGAACTTTTCAGTGGTTTCAGAGCTAGTGGTGTAGCTACACTAGCAAGTAAAATTTTAGAGAAAATCCCTTGAATCGTGACAATGAAAATATCGTGGCAGATTTCTGTTGGAAAGCTTTTAGCAACTGCAGCACGGTGGTCTTTCTGTACTCTAATCTAGACCTTTTCCTCATTTCTTTCTTGACAGATTTTCTTTCCTGGGTAAGCATTTTGAACGGGACTAGAATACTACTATTTTTCAGGCTAGATCTCAATGGCATTTGCATATTAAATCAGAACTAGGTATACTAACTTCAAAGGCGTTTTTACACATCAGAGTTAGCATGTGCAGTGGTGTTGAGAAAAAGTAAAGGCTGCACTTTGGTTATGGATTCTACCTGCCTACCCAGGTTTTTACTTCTGTATCATTTGTGTGAAAAATAACAGGTTTATAAAACACCTACATAAAGAAAGTTGTATGAAATGTGATTGGCTGACATAGGTAGGTGTAAATAGGACCAACTTTTCATTGTAGTCAGTGCCTCACATGGAGAACCCACTGCTTTCTCTTAATAGACAGGAAAACTCTTATCAACAAGACTCGGCTATTACAATAGTTTCTAGAAGGATCCAACACAAGATATTTTGGCATGTCTTTGTTACAAGGAAGTGGAATGCTGAAGGATGGCAGCTAGCCTGGTAAAATATGCAAGAAGCATGCAAAAGCATGCTAAGGTCAGAACAGAAGTCATTAGAAAGTAGGAGCATAGCAAGGGAAGAAAGAGACATTGTTGAGACAGTTCAAAGAGCTCTGAGGAGAAATTATCTTTGTAAATGAAAACTTTGGCATGATACAGGGAGCCTGTTCCTGAGTGGTCACTTCATATCTCAGAAATACATTTACCTCCTCATTATTTCATTAGTTCATTGTTTCTACCTTTTTGTAAGTATATTAAAATATTCCATGGCACAGAACTGTCATATTTTTGCTAATAGTTTAATTTGATGGGTAGGCTCTTTTTTGTTCCATTATTATAAAGTCATAAAAAGTCTTTGGTAATATGACTTCTACCCTCGTATTAAATGGCATGTTACCAAATTGTGGACTTATTTTGGTCTGTTTTCTGTTACCTTTTCATTTCTTTAAGACTTAACTTTTTCTCACTATGAAACTGAGAGAGTGCTTTGTGAACTTTCTGTGTGTGTGTGTTTTTTGTAAATAATCAGTTCTGGTTTGAAACCGGCAATAGTTTTCAAAGTGAAAATTCATACCAAACAGAGAATTAAATGAAGACAGTTTTGTTATTGTAATAAAATGAAGAAACTGTAATGTCAATAGTTTCTTACTATAAAAACTGTCTGAATTAGGATTGAATTGGAATATGCAACTAGTTTTTAGAGCTGTACCAGCTCATATTCCAGTTAATGCCAGAACAGTCCCTCTCAGCACTACTACTTTCGTTTCTCATGCATAGAGCTATACCAAAAAGGGGCAGACCAGTTTTTTCCTGAGAGCTGAGCAAGCTTCAGCTGCTGGAACAGCCCTTTAGGGCCACGAATAAGCTAGCCCTGATAATGCTGCCCTTATAATGGGGTCTGCTCAGCAACTGGATAGGTCAAGGTGGGAAACAATGTTTGAAGCTCCTTTCCTAGTCTTTTGATGATCCTAGCTTATTTTAAGTAGAGAAATTAGCACGTAGCACATTACAGACAGCAATGATGCCTTTCTATTTGTTAGTTATGTTCAGAAGCTGTGCTTAACTAGATCTGTGGAGTCATTCAATTTGTATTAAATAAGTTCAGCTCCCAATTACCCAGCACACTGTTTGTTTTTATTTATCTACATCATTTTTCATTGTGCTGCAGGGTATGTTTTGCAAATTATGTCACTTCTAGTTACTCTCTTGAGTCTGACTGATGTTAGAGCACTGACCTGAGATGGAAAGTCAAATACTGAAAAGCAAAAAAACTTCTCATTCATCACTGTGAGACTCAAAAAAGGTATCTGCAACTTTTCCATTAGTCCTGAGCCCAGAGGGTTTTGAGGAGATGTGGGATTATGCTGAATATTAGACAGAACTACAAAAAGCTTAGTAAGTAGTTTCCCTGTTCGGTTGATTTTCTCACAGATCTGCTAGAATTCTTTCAAAAGCTCGAATCTTTATTTTGTAAGGGCCTAATGTCATTAAGCATCTCAGAGGAATATAAAGAAAACTTTTGTTTCTTTTCTCCTTCCCTCCCCACACCCTCCCCTGGAGGCATGTTTTTTGCAGACTGTAGGGAAGATGACATACCCAGCAATCATACCTAAGCAATGCATAAGGACTGCGAATGTACTTTTTGCTTCACTGCTGATGCAAGAGGAGACATGTGTCTTGCTGCTCTTCTCCTCCCCTCCCCGCCCCCACCGATTCCTTTCCTACAGAAGAACAAGTCACTGTGGAGCTTAAATTTTATATCCAGCTTGTAGTAAGTTGAAAAATATCCTGACCAAAAGCTACACTGTCACTAGAGTTAGTAAGACAACTGTAAGTAGACCATCCATGGTGGAGATCAGAAAGGAAATTTTGCTTACTGTGTAAAATTATATGAAGTGTTTATGTATGATGAGGTGCTTGGCCATGGCAGGAGACAAGCTTCTGGACTTAATAGACAAAAGAAAGGACAGTGTGACAGCTGCTATATGTGTACAGTGTAATGGACTCCTGTATAAGAAGAAGAATCCATTTGTTTACTGGATAACATGATTGATTAGAAATGCCATGAATCTCTGACTTGTATTAAATTCTTAAAAAAGTGGGTATAGGGTAAGCAGCTAAGTAATAAGGATCAGTCAGAAGTTTTCAAACCAGAAGTTCCATGAGAATCTGCACATGTGAACGAAAATTACTCACAAAGAGGGAAGGGTCTTTTTGCTGAACAATCTTGTTAAATCATTGTGTAATTAGGAGCAAAACAAAACTGACGATGCTATAAGGCATGGCATAAATGCATAAACTACCATTGCAGAGATGAAAAAGCTGTATGTTTTTAATCTGGGGGGTAAGGGCTATGTGGTTTACAAGGGGAAGGGGAGATCAAAGGAGAGTATGTCAGGTTGCCCCAGAGGGACTTTTAAGTTATAGCAGGGACTGGAGTAATTTGTGAGATGCTTTTAATTTCCTGTGCTACTAGTAGAAGAGAGTTTTTGAATTTTGCTTGTCAGAATCGTTGGTGAAGTAGCTAATAGCTATTTTGCGAAAAAGAGATTCTGGATAAGTGGCTGGTTTTTAGAGGATTTCTTTGAGCTGATGCACAAAACTTCTCTGGTTGAGTTTTGTAAAGAACTATTTCGGACATATGTGTGAAGTGCTTCAGGATTCTTCGAGGTGAAAGACTGACTATGTAAATGCAAGATATTAACTAATGTGCTTCATGCATTTAATTTCTGATACTACGTATGATTCCTGACAAATGAGTTCGTCACAGCTCGCCATGTAACCACTTTCGGATTTCCCCCACAGACTTAAAAGTGCGGCAGTTGGATTTTATATTTTGTATTGAAGGGTAGATAAAAATGAAATCTGTTTTTATTTCCATGGACTTTCCAAACATACATTTGGTGATTTTAAAAAAAATTAGGCATGCATATAAAGATTTTCAAGCTATCGTAATCTATATAATGACTATACTTGCTATAAACTATTAAAACTCTTTGCCTTTGAAAAAAAAAATGTTGCTTAAATTATGTTTGTACTGAAAATTAGTTTTTCAATATTTCAGTGTTCTTATGAACAACTTTAATAGATAAAATTTCAAAATATTTGTTTTGTTTTTTAAGCAGATTCCCATTTCCATGTTAATATAATTGATACATATCAACTTTAAAAATTATCATTACTTTCTAACATAATAAAACTAAAAATTAGAAATTATGTAAACATAAAGTAGTTGTATATAACAACTAAGTTAAATAGATATGTATACATTCAGTGCAGCACAAGGAAATAGTAAATTCTGTTACCCAAAAAGACTCAAGCTTTCTTTAAACAAATGACTAAAATGTAGAAATAAAAATAAAATTAGAATTGGTTGTTTAGATCAAAGGTTTTGCTATTAATTTAATTACAGTTAAAAAACAGTGATTTATGTTTCTTCGATTTCAGTTGCTGCTGTAAATATAAGTCAAGGGCTGGTTTGTTTTCACGTGGGATAATTGTCAATGTGTATCTGATATTAGAGTAAATATGTAGGGGAAATCACTTAACTTGTCGTATCTCAATATAAAATATTCTGATAGAACAACAGATATAGAATTACTGACATGAATTTATTACCTTTTAAAAAATGTGGTTTGAAAGCAAGATCGTGAAGAAATCATCTGCAATCTTCGAAATTTACAGCTCGTACTGTTCATGTAAATACTGTGCACGAAAAAAAGTCAGTTCTCTAGGCCTACCGTCAAGAATGCACAATCTATTGCTCTGAAGAGAATAGCTGCTAGGAGAATCGATGCAAATGTAGTTTCTTTTCTCAGTAGAAAGCTCCTGAACAGGGTTCAGCCTAAGTTCAAAGATTTTCTTGTGTGGGAATACAATATGGTTACACTATGCTACACTTCGAGGTTATAGATTAATCACCCTAGGTGGAAGACGCATAACTACTTGGCTGACAGGCATATGAATATGTTGACTTGACTCCCTTTATCTGGTTTTCATGATTTTTGTATTTTCTCATTCAGGGCTGAGCCTGAGCAGTCTAGTTATGGCACCTCCACCTTTTTATTTCACTTTTATGTTTTTTCTGGAAATAGATAAGGAATGAAATCCATTTAAAGAAAAATGGTTGTTTAGATGTATATTAAAATGCACCTAGACTGGAATACAAGACCTTTAATTTTTGTGATCCAGACAAATTTTCTTTGATACAGTAAGACCCCCTTTTTCTCACAACATAATCCACAGCTATTTCTAGTGAAGGTAATGGAGCTAAACCAGCATGAAACTGATGCCAAATTTTCACCAGCAATATCAGATGCACACATAGATGTATAATAAGAGATCCTGACTTGAACCATCAATAAGGCAACACTATATAGACTTTAGTTTGGTTTTCTGTAGGAAGAAGGTTTATGCATCCATCCTGCATAGATCTGGCTGCCTGTCATCCCCTGTTAATTTTTACCCTCCCCTCCCTGCCCCCGCTTCCAAACCCACTTTGAAAGATGAGTAAGGATCTCTAAGATAAATACTGTGCTAGAAACTTGGGAGCTAGAGAAAGGAGAGAGGCCCTAGAAGCGCTCCAAGTGAAGGAAAGGCTGCAAGGTGGGCTCAGAAAACCTATGGAGGCAAGTGATCTTGTAAAATGCCCGAGGAATATATGCGGCAGCTGAAGATTATACCTCTCCAAGTGTGCAAATCCATCAATATGTTGCTGTGTGCACTGCAACAGGTTTCATTATCTTAAACATGCAAAAAGACATTCCTTTGGCAACTAAAATAAATTTTCAGGAAGGATTATCTGGTTCCATAAGCAGGGTTTGGAAATCCCTGCTCAGAGGGGACCTTTACATCATCTTTCCAAGACACTGTTTTTAGTCTGCATCAATCATTGAAGGGCTCATAAAAATTGGTTTGAGAATGTGAGTAGGAGGCTTCATTCACTCTGGGAAAATGCTGCACATTTCTGGAACTTGACCTATAATTTAAATGTTTGATATTAATCAAACATGTTAATCTGAAAATTAAAGCTGCTGTAGATCTAGATTTCTGAAACATGCTCCGGTTTTCCAAGTCCCATGAAGAACTGGAATTTGAAACCTCTCTGATAAACTTGTGTTATTGTTGGCATTATCAAAGTTTATTGTTCCAAACGAAACCGATGACTGGTGAAAGTAGTATTTTATGGCCAGAAAAGTTCCTCTTTTCATTCTCTTTAAGTCCTCTCTTAATTATTACATACTTCAGTAGATGCTTAGCCTGACTAGCAATTACCCTTTGCCCAAAATAGATATGAATATTTACCTAGAGGCTCAGCACTTTGCTTGACTGAAAACAACATATTTGTGTCATGTCAGTTATGACAAGGAAGCCAGATTAGACATTCTCACCTCTCTCTGCCCCCAGACATTCGTTCTGCAGTTCATTGCCTTTTCAATTCGCTCATACAATGGCTTTTGAGAATAAACTGAAAACCAGTCAGCTACAAGGTTCCTGGTTTCAGAAAAACTAAGCAAAAACCCCAACCCTCTACAAAAATAAAGTGGGTCTGGCTTTAAATAAAGATCATGTCAAACCTACAGTGCAACTGAACGCACAACAGTGTTGGTAGAACAGAGGAGGCAGTGACCAGTGATGCAGGGCTCATTAACTGCAGTTGGTAAGACCATAAAGGGTGTTTTTTCTGAACTTTTGAGGGGTTTGTCTTACAAGTTTTGTGCATTGTCAAAACCTGAGACTTTCAGTGTTGACTAGGAAGGGTATTTAAACTTCATGCCAGTATAATGGTGAAAATTATGTAAAGACAATGAAAAATTAGATGTACATAAATGTAGCAATAAGAGCAATGGAAGCAGCTCCTGGTACAGAAATGAAGGAAATGGATGGAATTTGAGAACTCCTGGATTAGGTGGAATCCCTACTAAGGGGAGCTTATAGAAGTCCAGGACATTAAGATATTTTTCTAAATTGTCTTTCCAAATGGGGACTGTTTTTTATTCACCTAAAAGTTTAAAACTTCAAAATTATAATGTTTGTTAGGACAAGTGCTAGAAGTTTAAAATTGCAAAACTATGTTTGCTAGGACAAAAAAACTGGCATTCTAAAATTTTTATGTCAAACACAAGTCTAAAGCCACGTGATAGTAGGTGAGATATAAGCCCTCCAGAAAGAAATAGGAAAAATATTAATTAATAATTAAAACCATAATTATATATTTTATTAAATGCATTTTACAGAGAGTCCTTGCAGAGAATCCAGGGAGCATTCCTCGATGGTTAAGCAAACTGAAATGCAAGGGTTTTTTGTTGTTGTTAGTGTACTTCATCTCATCTGAATTTGTAACATTGTGGGTATTTAAAAGTGGGTGCACCTTTATTTTACATGACTCTTCATTACATGTTTGTTACAATTCTGACTAAAATCAATCCAGGTGACATGGAAGGGTTTGTTAAATCTGACTTTCTAACTTTGGTAGAAGGCAGAACTAAATTCAGTGAAAGTTAATGATTAGAAGATTTATTTATAAACTCTAAACAAAAAACAACTAGATCACTTTTGTTGGTTAGTTTTACATAACTTTTTTTTTGTTTCATTCAGGTCCTGGTACAAAATAAGCTGAGGCCGATGTAAGAGCAGTATGATGGGAGACATAGAATGGATACTGCCTGTTGTGACAGTATGGGATGGGATGCCACGGGTTCCCATTCTGGCTTAGCTGCCCCTGTCCTTTCTGACCTCAGGTAAGTCACTTGTCTTCCCTGTGTCTTAGTAGCAGTTACAATTCTCCCTATCTCGCAGGTCAGCTCTAAGTAAATAAGGTGAGAATATGATTGCACACATAGAATTGTCTCTCTTAATGACTTAGTAGTGTGATTTGTTGTTGCTGAGCATGTTGTAATTAACTGCAAAAATGCTGCGTTTCACTGTTTTGGGTGTTATTGCCTGTACCGTTTTCCTCAAGTGCCTCTTTCTTTCAGGGATACTTCCATGAATATAAAAAGTAGTCACTTGTCCAAGGCAACAGACTGCCTACCTTGTGTTTGCCATGAAAATAGGGTTCAAGTATTACCCAGCTCAGACAGCTGGTCTTCTCCCATTCCTCCTTGAGGAGAAGCAAAGATATATGTGGTAGCAGCTGTTGCTGGGCAGGGAAGTATTCCTGTGCCCTCACTTGTGCCTCCCTTGCAGCTGCAGGCTTGACCTACCCATTCCTCCATTTCACTCCTCCTCTGCATGACAGCCAGCTCTGCTCTAGCTGCTCCCTCTCCCTGCACACCCAGCAGCCCAGAGCATGAGGTGATAAAGGGTTTCTGCAGTGGGGAATGTAGGGAAGGGACTTCTTGAAAAACAACGGGAGTTAAGGAGGAAAGGCTGAGGGCTGGCTCCTGGAGGTGGTGGGGAGTTTTCCAGAACTTCACTGAACCTTATTTGTAGTACCCAAAGACTTTCATCCACCTATGAGAACTATTAGATAACCAGAATTGTGTTTTTTCTGAATATAGATTACAACTTCATCATCAGAGAATTTCTCTGTCCAACTTAATTTGTGATTTTGTGCTTCAAAATTGTGTCCAAACAATTTCATTTCTTTACTGACAGCTAACAGAAAAATAGTGTACAATTAATTCTTTTGGAGATAACAGAAAAAGTTCATTGTGACTTTTTAAATTCTGGTTATAGATTTCTACTTAGGAGAGAGCTTTTTGATGTTTTTTATTACTGTTGTTTTATTCATCTCTATCTTATCTAAATGGCCAGTTAAAAAGCATTCTAGCTATTGCAGTTCATGTCCAAAAGCTGTTACCATTTAACATCTGCTTTTGTTGTTTTTATAGCCATATGCCACTTAAAGCTTATTTCATCTCCTTAAATGACCTTATTGTGCACTCTTATGCAATCTTATTTTAAAGAGATTTAGGTGCCTACAGCTGGAAACAGGCCTAAACTGGCATTTTCAGAACGATCTAACAGTCTGACTTGCACCAAAATCAGTGGCACTCAGGCTACCGGTAAATCCCTCTAGATTCTTGTCTGTCCTTTTAGAAACGCCAGTGACCTTGAGGAGAACTTGCAGAGCCCTCATGTTACCCCAGCGAAAGTGAGAACTGCCTGCCTGTGGTATGATACTAGTGAAGTGGGAATGCCTGGGAAGCTTGAAGTCCATAGCTTGGTTGAGAGATCAGGTGGAATAGAAAATATAGCAATTCAAAGAGCCACCAAATCTCAGAAAAATAATGAGTGTGGATGTGAAGGTTGTTAGCTATATTTCTTGTTTGTTTTATTTGCCTACTGGGTCTATGTCAGCTCAGGCCTTAATAATAGTGGCACCCTCTGAGTAGTTCTCAAGAGATGACTAGAAATGATGTGGTTTGGTATAGTCTATGCTATGGCAAGCAGGACTACTCGCAATGATCTGCTCTGAAGTTGAAAAGCTGTGTAGCAATGTTACTTATGTTGTGTGTTTACAATACTTGGCATCTTTCTCTTTTTGGAATGATAAATTGTGGCTATTTCAAACAGAAAATTTGTACTCTCAAAGATGGTTTGAGTACAGTGGCAATTAAGGAGTTAATTTAAAGCAAGAAGGCAAGGATGGAGCAGGGCGACAGTAGCTCATGGCAAAAAGGCTGATCACAAGTTAAACTAACAAGCTCTATAAAAGTACTTGTCTGGTAGTTAAAAGCAAGTCTCTTGTGCAGCAGAATGAAACACCTTGTAACTGAAAAGCAAGCCTGTTATGTAGCTTGAGTTAAAAATTTCTCTGTTTATGTTGTAACAACCTGTGTTCCTTTTGGTTATAGCCTGAAAGCTCTAAACTTAAGGATCAGAGTCGTAGGGGAAAACTCTCTTGCTGACAGGCTTCTGCTTCTTTGGGGCTGCTTTAAGCTTCTTTGGCAAACTGTAGGTCATTCATGTTGTTTTGCTTTGCTGCAGCTTTGTGTAGCAAGTTATTCCTTTCCCAGCCTTATGCTGCTCACCTTTTTTTTTGACACTTGCTTCATTTTCAAGCTCACTGTTGTAGTATTTCAATTCTTAAAAGCAGTTTTCTCCTATCCTTTTTATGTTATTAATTTGTGGTTTTGCTATGCAGTTTGAGCAAATTTGAAAAGCCTAAGACACAGAGGTCCAGATTCAAACATAAATTCCATACCTCTGTTCCACTTAAGCTGCAGTTTAGGATTCTAGGACCAAGACCAATTTGCATATAAACTATGCCGCATTGCTTAAGTGCCTGTTAATCCATAGGGACCTAGTTTTCTTGTCTGTAAGATTGCTTTAGTATGTGTCCATGGTGCAGTGCAATGCTGAGCAGAACCCCAATGTATGAAGTCATAGTAGAGAATCTTGCAGATATACAAGTCCAGAAAAAATCTGCCTGCATTAAGCACAGTCCTGAAACAAGCTAATGCACAGCCATTTGTTCAAAGCTATGAGCTTAGCTGTCATGTCTTCATTGAATAGAATGAGATTAGGAGTGGAAAGGAAGGACTGGTATGCAAGTGAAAGATGCCTGGTAGCTAAGAAATGTTTCCCAATGCTGCTGCCTCTTTCTCCACTTTCACTTGAATTAGCTGGTGGGTAAGATTAGTATACCCTCATATATTTGGCTGGGCTTCTTGCACTGCGCAGAGAGGGTCCATCAGCAGAATATGTTCTATGGCAGTTCACCTCTGCCAGGCATTGATACTTGGCACCCCTCTCTGAAACAAGGGAGTTCTCCTAATTCCTTGTGTAATTATGAAGTAAGATCAGAAATTTGCATCATCTCTGAACTACAATCAAATACCAGAGGACAAAGCTGCTCAGAAGTAGGCATTTGTCCTACTACTGTAGTTAGATAGTTAATTGCTTACTAGCCATTAATTGTCTTCAACAACAGAGACTCTACACAAGTTTTTCTAGGAGATTTGAGTTATAGTTAATCAGAGCAGTTCACTGAAACAGCAGGCAGAAATCTGGTTTTCACGATCTCAAACTCTTTATGAAGAATTAGTAGGGAACAGGGCAGAAAAGCGCTTCTTGAGCTTGAGAGGAAACCTTGCGGTTTTCAAGTCAGGCTTATTTTATTAACCAAGGTTATATATGAGTTAAACACAAGTCTTTGAAATGAATATGAGTCAATCTTTTCTGTAGCATTTTTATCATCTTTGAAAAGCTGATAGACCCATAATACAAATTTCCTTGAAGTATATTGTAATAGTCACTGAAAACACAGGTGACTATCAATGGTGTATGGGTGTTGAGAAGATTACAAATAAACTCTAATACCAATTAATTCATATAGTTGTGTGCTGTCTTTAGCAAGTTACACAGATTTTTTCAGCCTGAAATCTAAGCTGCCTCAGTGTATAAGGTGTCTGTGATCCATAAAGAGAAAGAACAGAGGAAAATAAGTCCACAGTAATAGGGCTGTATTTTGTATGAAGCATCCAAAATAGTCTCAACTGTTCCTGGCTTTGATGGCTGAACAAGCATAAGAGCAGTTGGAGCCATTTGGCTGATATGATTTAAATGCTATCCTAGAACATCCAACTGCTGTTTACAAAACGGATTGAGTTGGGGAGGAAAATGAACAAAAAATGTAGAAACGGAAAATATTTAGAACTTGGTTAAATAGAAATAGTGAACTGAAGCTGTGTTTAAATATTATTATTCCAAAGGGATGGAGAAAAGAATGGGAGTGGTCAGTATCTTTTGAATAGGTGTAGCTGGACTTATGATCAACTGAGTAAGGTAACAGGTTTTATGCATTAAAAGCTGTCATGTAATTTGCCTAGTCTATCAAGAATAAGCATGGATGATTCTGCTGCACAGTGAAAAGGAGGAGAGTATAAAGTGTTAATGAAGATGGTTTTATTCTGTTTGTCAGTTGTAATAATTTCTACATGCAAAGAGTGTGCTGGCCTTTTTTGCCTATTTAGATTTTGTGGGATATTTTAATGTTTCATTGAAATAAACCATCTGGATTTTGGGGTGCTATTCAGCCTGCAGAGTTTTTTGCACATGTATTATAGCTGGTATTAATTTTCAAGAGGGAAATTTATAGGCTTTGTACGGGATGCTTGTAAACCTGTACATCTGCAGGTGTGGCCGTTATATCTATTAGCTCAATTCTGTGGTCAGGTTTCTCTGGGGATAAGTGATCCACAAACTGCAATAACATATAATGTTGTATTGAAATTAATGGTTTCTATATCGTAGTGATTCCCATTTTCTAGTCCCCAAGCTCTGATTCTTCTGTAAGCAAAATCTTTCACAGGTATAAGCATCAGTTCATTGACAAACTTAAGAATGTGCTTAATTTTAGACATTTGAATAGTTCCCCAGATATGTCATAAAAAGGATACCAATAGTAGAACTTCACATTTCATATAGTATTTAGCAAACACAGACAACGGATACAGGTGTACTGAAAGTCAGAGTTTTTTTCCAAAGCATCATTTTCTAGTTCATGGTGTTATTAAAAGCAGCAGGGTAGGAATGAAAGCGTGTATGCAATGGGAATGGGATTAGCCTTAAAGTTTATAGCATTTATAAGGAAATGAGAGTCACAAGACATTTTAAAGGACTGTCTCACGCTATTTTGCATTATTATGTTTCATCAGTTGATTATCACAGATATATGTAAAGATAGCTCTGCAGTAGCTGGAAAATAGTTGTGGCAGCAAAAAAGACAAATTCGCTAAAATATCTGCATCTATACTCTAACTGCATCCAACACCATGAGTTATAAATGCTCTAGAATTAAGTAATTTACAAGCCATAATTGTTAAATTAGAGGTTGAACTGAAATTCTTCTGTCTCCATCAAACTCTGAAATACAACAATGAAAGGAAGATGGCAAAATCAAATGCATCCTCAAAATAAATCAAAGCACAACAGAGTCCCTAACTTTAGATTATTTGAATAAAAGAAGTCCTAAAATACCCGGTAGATTATTTGAATAAAAGAAGTCCTAAAATATCCATGAAAGTTTTGAAAATTATTATTATTATGATAAAAATACAACCATCCATTATCCTAACCTTGTTGAACTAAATAGTCCCTTCTTGTGATGCTATTACTGGCACTGGGAGAAATTTTTAGATGACTGGCCAGATCTTTATTTGGTAGAATATTTGCGTTCAGTAGAAACTTGGTTCTGAAGTAGTTTCCCATTCTGTTTTTACATTTAGGTCCTGGTTGCTAGCAGCGTCTATTTTCTGTAGTTCTTAGCTCAGTCATAAAAAGAAAATATTCATCTGTCAGCAATCTTACAGACAACTGTGTTTTCTCACCACAGTAAAAGTAATACAGGTATACAGACTTGAAAAATTCTTTTCCTTATCTACCATTGTGAGCAGGGAATTAGTACAACACATTCCTAAGTGAAGCTAAAACTTTTTCTAGCTCATGTCACAAATATGTTTTTTATCAGATCTGAATATAACCAATAAATACATTCCACTGAATCCTACATATCTCAGACTTTTGAACATCAAATAGGATATGATCACAGAAATTCACAGCATAATTTTCACTCCTACATTTTATAGCTGAGATCTGCAGAGATGATGGCACTTTGTTCTGGGAAAGGAAAGCTAGTAATATGCCTGAAAGGCTATGAGATCAGGAATAGAGGCAGTAATATATACACATGAAAACTAGTAACATATAAATACTCCTGTTGAGAACTATTCTGAACATGAGAAGTTTTTCCTGAATTCCTTAAGGGTTGGTCAACCTAGTTTGTTTATTTGTAGTCAAACACTGGAATAGATCACACTACCAGGACATCTGTTGAATAAACTGAGCCATCTGCTTAAAAGCTGATGGCACAATATAGAGCACAATGTTTATAATCTCTACAATTTCAGCACAACTAGTTTCTCATTTCTGTAAAAATGTAATTAGAGCAAGCGTGTTGTAGTTGCAAAACCAAGTTTCCACCCTTCTGCACTCTCAGCACTTCTGATGGAGAAGGAAACAGAGTAGACATTGCTTCTAATGCCTGGCCTGGTAGGTCCATGATCTAAGCAGATGATGGAGAAGAAATAGGGCTGGGAAGAGTAGTAATCCTCCCTCTCTGGCACACAGTCCTGCAACCAGCCTAAGCTGTGCTGACTAGAATTTTGAGGAAAAAAATTAACTAAAGCTCACATGCAATATTATGCTTGTCTAGGTGTTAGTTTTCCCTCATTCTCCAGCAAACAGTCATGAAGGAGGATTAAATAAATACCCAGCTATTAAGTCTGCTATCAGGAAATCAGTCTATGCTAAACTGGCTTTCCCCTGGTTAAAGTAACTTCATATTAAAAGGGAATTTATATGATAGCAGGCGAAGATGCATTTCAAGTTCCTGATACTAACCATTGTAGTCTGGATCAGATCATGTTCAATAGTAAAGAGGAGGATGGGTTATTAATGTGTTTTGCCTATTTAAAACTTTTTGTTTTCCTGTTTGAAACTGTAATTTATCTGTGATGTTAACGGAAAAATGCATTTATGTCTCAAACTGATGTGGTATGTGGACTCAATTTTAATGTGATGCCAAAACCATTCCACTTGAAAAGTGAATCTACTTTTTATTTTATGCTTACAGTTATGGCCTAAGATTGGAGAGCTGTAGGGGATTTCACTGAGAACAATTCATCCAAATATTGTCATTATTCAGATGATCTATTTCAAGCATTGTGGGTGGACTTTTGAGTAACCCCTGCCCCTATTGCCTTTGACGGGAGCCAATGTTATTCAGCCCTATCATAAAAAGCTCTTTTCCTCTTCCACCTTCAACCTGTTACCATATTACCTTTGTGACAATACAAATTGCTTTGGATTCTGTGCTGTTCCTGAATTGTGTTTGTCCAAGATGGATTGTGTGGGTCTGTGTGGGTGGTGTACTGTAAATTTTGGTCCTGTCTTTCTATTTTTCACACCTATAGTGCATGCTAGATGGATCCGAGGCCTGTTATGTCATAAAACATATAAAAGTCTCCCTTGAGAATGGTATTTAGGATAGGTGTAGCCAAAGTGCAGATTACTCTTCCAGAGCCTTTCCAGCGTATCCTGGCCTTGCCTTCAGGGAGAGCATTGTTGGAAATGGTAGGTCTCTAGATAGCTGGTGGATTTCTCATGTTTATGGCATACGTCTCTGCAACTGTAAGGCACATGACCCAACAGGTTCTTGATATTTTCACATCTTTGATAGCTGGTCTTAGTTAATTCAGTGGGCAAAATTACTTAAGTAGATAGACACTTGGGTGTCAACCTTCATGCACATTTTGTTAGGGCAATGTAGAAAACAGGTTTAACTCAAAGTTGTGTGTTACACGTCACACAAAGATATTATTATTTCAAAAATCTCTTTAATACTGTTTCAATCCATTTTATCTTTTTTTGATCATTTTGATCAGTAGGCTGAATGAGTGACCATTCAAAAACATTTAGCATGACTTAAGAGATTTTGATAGGCACAAAATTCAAGCTACATGAGAAAGTCATGCATCCTTCTGCTATTTATGCAGTTCTTAGATTATTTTGTTGTTGTTAATCGAGAGGTTTCTCTTCAAAGCAAATTATGTAGTATTCTTTCCAAACCTTACCATGTAAGAGGTTTTTAATATATATTACCTTATATGTCTGCAATTTTTCTTTTCTGTGCATGCAATCACTTAAAATAACAGATATCTTTCTGCTCAAATTGCAAAATCAGTTCAATGTTTCATCATTTACTTATCTTAAAGGTGTAAAATAATCCTACTGAGTGCAAGCACACTAAGAAAATGCCAAAGGTGCTTTTGTGATTTCAACAGAAATTATGTTTTTAAATTAGGCTGGAATAATTTCTAACTAGGGTTGTGAACATCATGTTTCCCTCACTTTAAAAACTATCAGTGTAATCTCAAATTCTTTTATCATTGATATTTTTCACATTATTGTTTTGCACTGAAACAATGATTATTATCTCTTAGATACAGAGGGAACATATCTTTCTGGAGAGTTTTTTTTTCTTTCTCTCCACTTGCAAACTGTTTTTTTTAACCTTGGATCATTACTTTTTTTTTTAACCTTGCACAGTTCAGGTGTTCCAGACTTCAGGTTTCCAAAATTCCATGAGAGATCCCTGGCTTTTAAATAAGTGCAAGTGTGGGTGAGGTTAAAGTATGTCTAATATGGAACTTAATCCTCAAATGCTAGCCAAGCAGCTAGCATTTAAGCTGACATTGATCAAAAGACACGACTCCTGATTTTGTGAAGTCTGCCAAGATGAAAATATTTCTTTAAATCTGGCTTTGCCATTACTGCGGTTCTCCACGTATTTTAATGTTAGGGTTAAGCCAGATCTCTTTCATGTTACATTCAAGTATGTTTTAGCCAGAGAAAACAGGCTCTGTAAAGCCATCAGAGTAATGGGCAGATTTTAAAATCTCCCCTGGGTTTAATAAAAGGTGGTAGTTTTGGTGAAATTTCTCTGATAGACCTTTCTGTTAATGCTTATCTAGATAATGCACCTTCCAAATGTTCTGACCAGAGTGTTTGTGATATTAAGAAGACTTTGTCATGTAGCTCCACAGATGTTTTTTCTGCACCTTTTTTATTATGAGTTGGGGTTAGAATTTCACAGCTATGATGAAGGGGAATTTTGTATTCTCTATGCATCTACCTATAGGCATATTGCATTCCCCAGGGGAATGGGGAAAGGATAGAATTTTAAAAGACAAGCTTGTTGAAATGAATGCAGTGGTTACTGCCAAATGCCAGCTGAGTTGTCATTGTACAACTGCTTCTTATTCTCTTTAATACAGCATCTCATGAACAACATGCATTTTGAATGCCTGATGGTCTATGCGATATCGAACAAGTTACCATAAGAAGGAAATGGTGTATCAAGTCCTCCAGATGTAGATGACGTGTATTTTCAAGTTATTTGCATCTTTGGCAAACAGAGGGAGAAAATATTTTGTAGCAGTAACTAAGCATAGTTCCACTGATTTTTTTTTTTTTATGGCAATTTAAAGTTTACAGACACCTTCGGGCCTAATCAAGGACTAACTGCTAAAGTAGACTTACTTCAGATTTGCTGCAAATTGGAATTTGGGTTGTTTCTTCCCATTTCTAGTTCATCTGGGAACAGACAGAAGGAACATTATTTATTAAATGTATCCAGGTATTTAAACTCCTGCATGAAACTTGGATTGCAGAATTAAAAGACAGAGAAAAAGCAAGGTAGGTAAACTTTGATAAGCATATAAGTTGTTCTAGTGAAAAATTCAGGTCAGTGCCTCAGTGGATGGTTCTACATGCTCTTCCATATTAATTTACTTATTTAAACTGTAGTGAAACACTTCTTTTGATATATATGATCTTTCTTTAAAAAAAAAGAAACAAACAAAAAAACCCGCCGCATTTATAATTGTGGGGTTTCCTTCTGAAATCTTTCCAGTGGCCAAAAATAGGCGACCCTTAAGGGAGATGCCTGACTTAACACACAGGTTGTTAGTCTGGTTTTGTTTTATTCGGGAAGCTTTGTGAGTAGAGTTGCTGTTGGGATCACCCTGCACGGCTCGACCTTAAGGAGAAGGAGCTGTGGTGTTGATCTGCACAGCTCCTTCTCCTTAAGGTCGAGCCGTGCAGGGTGATCCCAACAAGTTGCTGCATATTGCTGGTCACGGAGCAATGCAGTAGAGCCTGACTGTCCAGACACTAGAAAGCAAATAGCCTTAGCTATTCCCGTCTTAATATACAATACGCAGCCCAACACTCTACAGTTGTGTATAGCTAGTTGGCCACCTAGTCAGTTCATGTATCTCACATACAAATATACAGTCCTTGGTATCCATAGCATGTGGTTTTTTTCTCTTTTCCTGCCTAGAATTTACTGGCTTGCAAGTAACATTTTTAGCTGGGGTCGAGGTATGTGGTGTTCTTCAAACAAACCATGCTTGGTCCTGCTCGTTTACAGTTGTTTTCTTTTCTCTCACAAAATCTGCAATTTCTAGGCCAATACAGGGCCTTGACAGCATTTTCATAACTTCCCGGTTCTCACTTATACTTGTTTACAGTCAAGGAGGTGTAAGCCAAGAATCAGAATCAGTTGGTGAGTTGGATACTGGCTCAGTTAGGGGTTCAGAAACACTTTAAGAGTATCGATTGCATTTCAGTAAAGAGCATGTGAATCAGACCTACCTCTAATTTGCAATTACATGAACTGTTCCTCTTCCCATTTTTTGAGCACAAATTGAGCTCAAGTTCTCATGTTTTCAAGAGAAAAGGAGCATGCATTAGAAAAGCATTGGAAGAACAGTGTGTGTATATGTATGTGTATGTGCATACACCACCTGTCAACAGGAGTTACAGCAGAGATTCCAAAAAGTAATGGTGTTTGATCCAAAATTTTTTTCCCAAGTTTTCCATTACCTATATTGACTTTTGATGGTGCCTTCCACGGCTGGTCAGCTCTATGATTCACTAACAATAGGTGTTGTGCTACACACCTATTCCCACTAAATAAAAATTCTTACTTTCTTACTGCAGTGACCTGTTTTCTATGTTTGCCATGGCTTTAGAGACGTAGTATTCAGAAACATAGTTAAGGCCTTGACACAGCTGACAATTCTTACAAAAGAACTAGAAACAGTTCTGCTGGTAGACTTAGACTCAGGTATAGCCTTTTGCAGTAAAGCAGGGAAAGCTTTGAAAATGCCTGGCTTTAATTAAACTATTAGAAGTTTTGAAGAGCTCTTCAATTTCCATCTCTTTCAACTTGTCAGCAGATGACAAGTTCATTTCTGAGCTGCTTGCTCTCTTGGCATCCACGGAGGACATCGCAGCAATTAGCCATCCCTGTAATTCTATTCAGTATTCTTCCAATTCATTCTCCGCACTGGATGCTACCATCTATCCAGTGGTGTAGTTAAATGCTATGTAACAAACAGCTCCACTGGATTCACTTTACGCTACCTGTGGATGAAGACTTAGAAACTATATCAGAACTATACGTTTGGCCATCTAAGGATAGCGTCAGTGACTTTATGGACAAAGTTGGAGTTCTTTGTGGGTGTATGCAAAGAAAACCTTTTATGTACTCTGTAATTTATAGTTAAGCGAAGGGAATTCTGTCGCCATATGGATATCCTTTTTTCAGTGTGTAGATATTGAACAAATTCTTATTTCAAGCTTTGGCCATCTTACCACAAACTGAAATTCTCTCATGAAATGTGGGACTGCTCAATGTGTGTTTGTTCAATTTGTTCTTGCGAACATACACAATGATAAAATGTCCTCCATAGTGAATATCTGAATAGTGGTGCTTTCCCTCCAGAAAAAAAAAAACAAGACATATGGTCATCAATCTGAAATTACTTTTAAGTGTTGCTTTTTTTCGTAGAGAAAAGCTGTGAGAAAAAATAGGGAGAGAAGCACATACGATAATTGGACTGAGTATTAATGATGAACTTAGGTTTTGCAGTAGAAGTGTTGCTATTTCACTGTGTTCTGTAAGTGGCTTTTCCAAAGAGCTGGGTTACAACTGCGTCTGTTCCCCCATCTCTTGTTGTCAAAATGATAACATGAAATACAGCTGAATGACCTGATTTCTTAGGACAAGCTGACCTGTTTCATTGTTCAATCTTTAGCCATAAGCTTCAAGTGCCAGTCCTCTGGGGTTCTTTTTGGAAATATGTAGAAACCATATTCTATAGATGCAGTCAATGGAAGAAGAAGAAACACTGAATTCCAGTGTTATTAATTTAGTCCTAAAGAATAAAAGGATTCAGAGCCTTGTAGTGTTCTTTGCTATATTCAGCATAGGAGGAAATCTTTAGAGTTATCAAAAAAAATAAACTGGAGCAGACGATCTGCTGATATAGATTGCCTACAAGCTTATCATTTTGGCTCTGTGATACTTATAACTACAAAATAACAGGAAAGAAAAAAACAAAACCACCCCCCCCCAACAACAAAATAACCCAAACCCAAACACCTTAGTATGACGTGACCTGGAAGCTCAAAGCTGAAGATAATTTCATTTGAAGAAGTCTGTGCCTAAAAAAAAACCAACAAAAACATTCAGTAAATTTCCTTCAACTTGATGGGAGACTAGATAATGAACTTTCAAAAGATAAATTTTATACAAGGAAATCTTACACTGGATCAATCATCATACAACTTTAAATGTGTTCTTGTATTGAATACCCTGTTCTTTCATAATTTCTTTTACTCTTCAAATAGCCTAGGTTCTGCTTTATGAATATTCCTTTTCCTGTCATCTTTGGTATGCTACTGATGCCTGGAGTTGTTATAGATGAACATATATGAAAATACTTCTGCCATATCATAAAACATCTTTCTAATCAGCATGAATCCTGTTTGCTGTAACAGTAAATACTATATTACCTGTTAGCTGCTTGGGATGATCACACAGCTACACAACTGGGGAAAAAAAAAAAAAGTTTTAAATATATAAGAAGATAATAACTTTATTTTCAAAATCCTGGTCAAGACTGAGAATTCTAAACTGCTGCTGATGTTGCCCTTTTTCTCCGTACATGCATAGAAAACATTCAGGAGGTCTTGAAACAAAAATTTAAAAGTTTTAAATGCGAGTAGCTGAAAATGTTTTGCTAAAGCTGATTTTACACTAAAATGTGGCTTTCTACAAACAAATGCCCTTTAAGAGCCAAGTATTAGTATAAAACCTTGATTTGTTACTTTGTGTTCTACCAAGAATACATTGATTGTAATATTCAGTAAGGGCTTTACATGACAGGGATATGGGAAGCATAAGTAACATTTAAAAACAGCAAATGATATTTTGGTTTCATGTGCTTTCTCTATTCAGATACTAGTTAAATCTGTTGCCTTGCAGAAATCTGCTTACTCTGAGACATCTGATTTTATCATATCAGATTTTTGTTTAAATGAATTCACATTTTGTTGATAGAGAGATGAAAATGGTAACAATATTGTACTGCATAATCATATTAAATCGTTGCTGTAAGTCATAAACACACATAAAAATATTTTTTTCCACTATAGAGTCACAATAAGCTACAAAGTTGAATGTCAAGAAAATCCCTTTGAGTCAATTACCTTTATTAATGTTTGAATTTTTTCTAATTTTAGTATTCTGAGTGTGTTCTGTGCACTTAGATTTATGGGATGCAAACCCATTCCTCACACGTCCAGCTAGCTTAATTCACTTGGAAGGAGAAAATTCCTTCAACTTTTTGGTCTTGAAAACTGCAGAGTATCGCCTCCCATCCAAGGCACTGAAATACAAAATATCAGAACTAAGCGTATTGTTTAAATTTCTTTGATGGCATAATCATACCATTTCTGGAGACTGACTGTTTCAGTCTGTATCTTGGATCTTGACCCAGGTGCTAACTCATGCCTTGTGAACACTTTCATGTAAAGAATACATTGACAGTTAATACTGTCTCCTTATTCAATAGTGTTTTTATTATAACTATGTTTGTATGGATTCAGTTCCTTAGCAGAGTGAATACTTCAACTTTTAGAACAGCAAAACTTGAAAACAATACAGGACTGATTTTTAGTGTCTCTAAATAGAAATTTTAGAAAATTATGCAATTTTTTTCCACAGAAAGGAGGGGCAACGCTAGCAGAATATTATTCATGGATATCTTCTGCCAAAATATTCTGCACTGTTCACTGAGTTCTAATTTTGGACTTTTGCTGTTCCTGTGGAGGTCAATACATGCTAGTTACTTCTGAGTGTTAGAGATATTGATGTTTCAGCCATAGTGAGGTCACAGTCAGCATCACTCTAAGCTGAAAAATAATGTTGACGGCTTGTTCAACTTTCCAGTAAGCTATTTGAGTCAAAATTTGAACTGTCCTGTGGTATTTATGGTAGTTAGCTGTCCTTGTAGTTGCAACGACTACCTGCTAGCAGTGCAGTCACTGCAATGTAACATTACACCAAATTAGAAGTCTGCAGATCATGTTCTCTCATGTCCAGAGAATGATTAAGTGTCATCCTCAGCAATACTGTGTGGCTCCTTCAGAAGACTAATTCCCCTCTTTCATGTATGTTTTACATGTTTTCCAGTTGGCTGAACAGTGCAAAATCTTGCACTGGATGTAAATTCACAACTTGGAACGTTGCATCCAGCCAATTTGTGCCTCGTTGAGTTTAAATATTGATATAATAATGATTTCTATCCTCCATAGAAAAATGAGAAATGAGCACAGAGTGGGTTGCCAAAGTCTGGGAATGGAGTGAAGAACATGAAGCAGTGGGAGGGAGGCAAGGGGCAGAGAGATGCAGGATTTCAGTGCAGCTCCCCAGCCCGCACTGAACTCGGCCTGCAGAAACGACCCACATGCTTAGACCTTAAATCTTAGATCTGCCACGTGAAGGCGTAGCTGGAAGTGGGTGGTAGATGTGTACAGAAAGCAGAAGTAATGTTTGTGATACAGCAGACTGCTAATGCCTTTCTCAATCAGTTCTGAATGTGTTGTGCAGCATATTGGTATCAATATATATTTTAGAGAAGAGGTGAACACACTCAAAATCTGAAAGTCTTTAATCTGCCATATAGCTAAATCCTTACATTTTTAATTTTCTATTTGTTTTTAATACTTGTTTACATCTCCCTTAAAGTTTTTCGTCTTTCAAAGGAAGTCTGGATCCACATATGCATTCCCAAGGTGTGTTAACCCATTTTTTTTAAAATACTACCGGACTACTAAATTCAGCAAGTGACTGAGTTTCCTGGATAGGATTTATGTCAGTCAACTTGAAATGTGCATTACAAATTAGGAAATGAATGCAAATTCATTCATTGTCAGATGATGTTTCTTGTCAGATTAATTTATGCACCTCCCCAATTGCAGTGATTCATGATAGTTGCATCCCTTACACTTTATTCCTTGATTTTTGTTATTAGCACTTCTCATGGTTTTGTGACATGTCTGAGAAATCAATCTCTTGATATCTGAACTCTGTACCTTGGTAAGCAATTAAGTAAATTTTTAATTCAGTGCATTTTCAAAAACACGGTGATGTAAGCACTGAACTGACTACTTTTTCTGTTTTAAAACAGTACTTGACCACAAAAGAGATTGCTGTAATCCCACTGGGCATGTAAGCATACTCTCAGCTTTACATTTCCCAAGCAGAAAGTACTTATCCAGGCTGAAGGTCACAAGTACTTCATCCATTTAGGCTCCTACAAAAAACTTTCAGCACACACCAAATTTGAATGAAATTTTATGAAATTTCTTAATAAAATCACTATGACAGAAATAATAATGACATGACTGTATAATAATATTTTCCAAATTAATTTAGTATAGATTGTTTTGTCTCTTCCTATATACTTGTTTAGCTTGCTTCTGAGTGCCATGCTTTATCTTTCCTTTTATCGTTTACCTAGACAAATATTTCATACAAGCAGTAAATTTGTAATCTACTTTATCATACTTCTAATATATACTGAAAATGTAATGGAACTGAGATCCACTTTAAGTTGCTTGCTATCCAATGAACGTATATCCTTTAAGCAGATATGAGCATATAGGTCATTCCATGTTAATTGTCTGCATTTTAAAGGCAACTTGTAACATTTTAAAGCAGTCCGCTTACATTGAGGCATAAAATTACCTGCTTGACCTCAGCAGATTATGTGACTTCGTTTTCTCTTCCATAATTGTCCATGAATTTATAGTTATTGACGTGTTATATGAGATTTTGTAGTTTTTAAATTTTCATGTCTGTTTCTTTTGTATGCTGAGGTGGGAGTGAGAGCAGAGGTAGGAAGGTGGTAATGTAACAGCAGTAACCAAGTCATTGCATCTGTTTGGGATGGTCATGATTTCACACACATTCTCAAACATCAATACATGATGCACTGTGTCAAAGAGCCACAAGAATTTTAAAAATTTGTGTGTTTTTGAAGGGTGTTTTGTAGTAATTAGTAAAGGTTTACAACTCAGTACTGAATGCATCTAATAAATTAATTCTTTGTATAGAAGGGCTTTATTTGATTTCTTAATCGATGAAGTAGCCATCAGAAAATCTATACCAATAATGTAGGCTTAAACTGCATCAAACTATCATAGTATTGTAAGGCGTATTCAGCAGAAGAATCGGGCTTATATTCTGGGTCATTGTTTTATATTTAGTATTGCAAAAGTATTCTCATAACTCATATTTGAACTTTCCCTCTTTGCTGGTCTGATGCTTCCTACTATGTCCTCATTCTCTTTTTAGCCCTTGGTTGTTTCTCCTCTACTACCACTTTCTCCTGCTGACCTTTGTTCATTTGTCTCTCATTTTCCTCTCTTGTTCTAGCCCATGGCCTTCTCACCCTCTACCGACACAAGCGCGGGACCCAGGCAGTTGGTCACACGGAGGGAAAGCAGCGGCAAGCTGTGTGCTGCGGCCGCGCACAGGCTGCTGCCGCTCAGTCAGCACCGCCTGCCCCTGCTCCAGCGGGCTGATTAGGTACGCTTCCAGTTCAAACTACCAACTCCCAGTGCAACTGCCCAGTACCGACTGCCTGCAAGTCAGGTGGTGCAGCGGTTTTAGACTTCCTCTGTCATGACAGTGTGTTCAGGAGCTTTAGATGCTCCACTAGCAGGAAATGTTTGCAGAAGATACATTTTCAGCTCAGGAGACTTGCATGTGCCTTGTAAGATACCCGTTGTCTCCAACCCATATGAAGTCAGTGAAAATTGTACTTGCATCACAAGACTCTGTATGTGAGTTATAGTCTTAACACAGATCTGGGCTTCTGCTTCTGTGCTTCCTTCTCTTGCCTTCCAACCAAAAGGATCTCTGGTGATAGTTTAGTAATTCCCACACTGGTCATTTCAAGAAAACAGAAGAGTAAAGAGGAAACAATCCTTTGCAGAATTAAGATCCTTTTTAACCCCTAGAATGCTTTTCACAGAATGTTAGCTGTAAACCTAAGAAAACAATTTATTTTGGGTAGATAATGCTTCCACATAAGGAAACAAGATAAATTTCTAGGAAATAAGAGATGTTCTTGACTCGTTTATAACATTTTCTTTGTCCTTTTCTTCTTGATGAGCTGACTGCAGCTTGTTGTGTTCATTTGCAGACTATGTTCGATTTGTCAACACGTCATTACCAAATGGTTATTTTTAAGTAAAAAACAATGCAGCTTTCATTGTTGTTCCAGAAGAAATAAACACGCCAAAATATTTAAGCACTGTTAGAATAAAAGAATGATCTGAACGTGTTTTAAATGCAGAGAGATTTTGACCACATGCAGTGAATACTAAGGCCTGCACAATACATTTCCTTCATACCATTTAGCTTTGAACAAATATAACAACTCTGCTGCCAGAAGTGGCTAAAGGGCTGAACCACCATTGCAAGTCACATCACAATGATCTTTATGTAGTTCAGAATACTAAATTGTAGCATTTGGCTTTGAAGCCCAATTATGCATAGTTGTCGGGGTTTGGGTTTTTTCTTTTTTTTTTTCCCCTCACTTTACAGTAATTCAAAGACAAGAGGGGACTATCCAGTATTTGCTTTTCATAGGCTGATATTAACATATTGTGTTTCTATTCCTGTGTTAACCTGTTTTATACCCAGGCTATAAATATTTAGTCATTTGACATTTAAATATGAGTCCATTTGGGTTTCCTTACAGAACTGTATGTTTCAGTTGTTTTCATGGGGAATACCTGTCCCCCTATTTGGATAGCCTTTACAACAACAAAGTTGAAAATGGCTTTAAAAGCAATATACCATTATCTTGCTATTTTGAATCTGCTTCAGCAGCGCACAGAACCACTGCAAAATTGCCTTTAGTGTGTCTCTGCTGTACTCACCCACTGGCTGAGAGATAAGATAAATTTTGTTGTATTGTGGTTAAAAAAAACCATGATTGTTACTGTTATTTTAACCTGGATTATTTCACTACAGGCAACTGTCTAAGTGCAGCCACTGTGGCTGGTTTATTTCATGAGGAAGTATAGAAGAACAAGTGCGAGGGGGAAATGACTTGGCTGCATCTCTGAGAAAACTTATTGTACAACTACAGCCTCAGTTTTCTTTTCCTAAGCCATGAATCAAAGCACTAGAATAATATAAACCTCGGCTAGACTTCTGTTTCTAACCAGTGCATCAGAATGATACACACCCACCTTCTTATTTCTGATGTTGTATTTCTGTTGTTGAAACATATAAATGTGAGGCATCTTCTGAGATGTAAATCCTAGGTACAGCCAGCCATTTAACTTCTTGAGTTACATCAGGGATGAACATGATCTAACATGGAGTCAGTAGGTATCCCCATAATGTGAGAACTGCCATATTACCGTAGCATACACTGCCTTTAAGCACACTGTATTGACAGTGCTGGCCTATTGCTGCTGATTGAGGTCATAATTTCACTTTTGAATAGCAGAATCCATTTAACTGGCACAGGAACCAGTGGAATCAGACATGAGATAAGGAAGCAGCCACCTAAGAACATGGTGAGCTCTTTGGGGCAAGGACTACGTTACTGGATTTACGCACTCACTAGCAAGACCGAGTTTTGATCCAAAGCTGCTGCACTATGAGTTTTCTCTGTGTTAGGAAGGAAGACCACACAAATGTGCTGTTTTAGAATGTAATAACTGTGTTCAAGATGAATTTGAAGCTGTGTGTTGAGCCTTTTTGAGTTTACACTCCGCAGGGTCCTGAGCTGCCAGTAGCAGACAGCACGGCTTGGAACCACTGTACCCAGAGACAGGCCTGGCCCCATATGCTTGGGGAAGAGGGGAATGGGGAAAGATTTGAATTCTCCAATGGGAAAATATTTTGTTGGAAAATTTCTCATTTTATTGTCATCCGCTTCAAGGTTCCTTAACACAGAATATAAAAGGTGCTAGGAACAAGAGTTTTTTCTGTGACATTTTCACATGGATTTTACTAACCCTGTTATTTGCAGAGAACATTTATGGATCCAAGTTTGGATTTTAAATTCACCTTTCCCCAAAATCAGACTCTGACATCTTGGTTCAGGGCTGTTGCTCTTGCAAAGTTAGACCCTGCTTTGGTTTCAAAGGCCATTTTTGGTATTTGGAAATACAAAAGGCGATAATAACTCGATAGAGTAGAAAGTAGTCTTATTAAGCACTGTCTTGTTCTAGCAAACCATACTCTAGCTGATCTAACGTTAGGCCAGCTGTTAATAATTTTATAAGCAGAGCGTGAAATAGCAGCTTGATACCTGACTAAAGGGGAGCTACAACATTGCGTGAGAACTTTTAAATGTACTACCCTTAGTGAGCACATATTAATGCTATTTCAAGGAGTGTCAGTGAAGAGTCTTTGATACTGTGATTGGGATACTTGCTATTACATCCATAGTGACAGCTCCAATTGACGGGATTAAAAAGGCAAAATTAAAAAAGGAATTATTTCATGCCCTCAAGTGTAGATAAGAACAGTTACATCTCTGCTACATGTCTTGGCTTGACAGTGGACTTTTTTTTTCTTCTGGCTTTTCATACTCTGCTCAATTCTTAAATTCTTTGTGTCATTTCCCTTAGTCTCTTCTCTTACATTCTCTTTTTTCCTGCCACATCTTTTTATTCTCCTTACCCTCTTCCCCAAAACCTCCATTCTTTCTAAATATCTCTTTTTTGTGACTTTTATATATATTATAGTCTGGAATTTTTTTTTTTTGTCTTCATTAGTTCTTTCAGCAGTGTTTTTTTTTAATTCTTGCCTCATATTTTAAGGTGTTCATCTATGAGATTATAGTGAGAGATGCTGACAAAAGTCACATCCGCGCCCCCTTCCTTCGCCCCCCCCAAAATGCTGAAATATCCCAAAATGTTTGAACATATGGAGAAACATCACAGGCTAGAAATATGTTCATTCCTTTCTGTGTAATTTTTTGAGATGGTACATGTCATAGCTAACCTGGATGCTTTTTGGCATCTTAAAATGAGATTTTTTTAAATAAGATTAAAATATGAGATTAAGAATAAGAAATATTTATTTACAGGAAATAAAAATCGCAAGCAGGCAGTGTTATATGACACTTTCAGTCTAAGATCTTGGACTGCTGTGTAAATGACGCTTGCATTTCCACCCTTTAACAAATAGGTAATCTAAGGTGTGGTAAGGTTAAGTTTTCCAAAGCTGCTCAGCAGCTAATGGTGTAGTCTGGAGATTCTGGATCCAAATGTCCTAAGGAGGTGTGCTGGCAATCCCTCGCAAGCAAACAGAAATTACTTCGACAAGTGAAAATGGTTGGGATTTATAAGGGTGATAACTACAGCTAGACCACATTTTTCAATGAAGGTTGCTTAAAATTTACAGACACATCTTGGTTTTGGGTCCTCAAACAAAAGGACGACGTGGGTATGTAATGTATTCATGCAGTGAAGATGTGGCATTGATGGGAACTAACCGGGGAAGGCTGAGATAATGAGGGGAGGCTGGAGGAAGTGGCTTCAGAAATTCCAAACAGAATACCCTGTGGCTGAGAGAGCATATATTTTTGTTTATTTGTTCCACTTAAGGAGCAGATCAAATTTAGTTAAGAGTCATACTAAACCAAGGACTCAGACAGTGGGTTTGGGAGGTACCGCTTCAGCTTTTGGCCTTGCCATCATTGTTCCTGCCACTCATCTCAAGACTGTTGTGGTGCTTCTTTTGGCAAAGCAAAAACCCCAGCAGAAGACATTAGTGCACGTTGAACTTTGTGATCTGGGATCTGCTTCAGGTACTAATAGGTACCAAGGTACCAACAGAGGTAATTTTAAAACTGATGATTGTAAAACTGGTGATTGGAGATCCGATTATGATATTAAAAGTTGTTAGAGCCTTAAATTCTTCTTACAGAAGGAATTGTCTCTCTTCCCACGCTTTGCAATCACCACAGATATCTGAGCTGGATCATCTTTGTTATGAGGAGGTGTTAGAGGGGGCAGCTGTAAGGATATTTTTTGTGAGGGATCCGAATCTCTGTAGCTGATTGCTCCATCGGTACCAAGTGGCCTCAATTTTCAGTCTCTGGTCATGCATCAGTCTGTTACAGCTTTGGAAGAGGACTGAGGGATGCTTCCTAGGTGATGGAACTTACAGGAAGCTGGCTCTTTGGCTTATTTTCTGTGGGTTGATTATTTTAGTGGTGTTGTATTTGATTTAATTTAGTTGCAGTTATTGGATAATTAATTTTGCTGGGATGTTTAGTGGATCCCTGAAGAGACATTTTTATTGTTTTATATCCAAATGGTTTATTTTATATTCCTTATTTTTTATATTTGTAATGAAATCAGTAAACATGCATAATTTTTACTTTTCTGTACAGTTACAGTGTAAAAATTACAAGAAACTTGACAATCGGTGCATGACTTCATAGCCTGTATTATGTAATCATTTTTGCAGCTCAGTTTTTGTCTGAATTTCTGTAAAACTTACAAAGAGAAATTGGTGCTGTCTCAGGCAGTGATAGTAATGATTTTTTTCAGGTGAGCCAAAACTTCACCAGTATTTTACGTCATTAAGTAAGCAGCATGGTGCAGATCTTAACATACTAATCTTTCCTGTATTTTTTCGCATTACAAGCATCAGGTTAAAATGATTCACATGACAAAATTATAGAATCAAAATACATCTGGGAAGCAAAACATAATTTCTGAAATATTCCCCCAAATAGTGAAAATCCTGTGTCGTAAGAAGCATTCGATTTTTTTTTTTTTTTACTACTTTTTGCTTAGTTAAGGTAGGAATTCTTTCAGGCTACATTACAAAACAAAGGTGATTTCTGCCTGATATGTAGGAGTAACAGATTTTTTTTTCTGCATACAGTGACATTTGACCTTGCCATGATTGCTTTCAGTTGCTATTGGAACCTTGACCAACAGGTCAGGTCCTATAATATCCCATTTCTGTATTCATGAATAAAGCAAAAGGTAAAATAAGTAAAAGAAGGACAGCCTTTGTATTGTGTGACCTGAAGTGAGATACAAAACTAGTCACAAAATAATTACACCTTGACTTAACACAATATAGAATATTCTGTTTAAAGTTTGACATATTTTCTAACCAAATGTGGGTTTATATGTAAAATAATAATTTACCTATGACAAATTACAGACAGGAAAATGTGACTTAAGATAAAATTTTCATTCTAAAAAGTTGGAGAAACTTTCCAAAACTTTAAAATACTTGAAAGCACGGTTAAATATAATTAAATTAATCAAATAAACATTTCAGCTGATGCAGACTTACTTTTTTTTTTTTCCAAATATGATGTGTTGTGTGGAAAAAAAAAATGAAATTGTAGGATAGGATTTTGGTTTCGATGGAACTAAATTTTCTGCCCAAACATACTAAGTAATATTTTATAAATACTCTTTCATGCTATGTTTTATAAATATAAATTTATCTTTAAAACATTACATAAGGCAGGAAATTCTATGTAATAGATTTTAAATGCCACCAAAAAGTTAAACCATTTGCTTGTGGTCAGAAAGGATGGTCATGGAACTCTCTTTGTTCGAGGAGCATTGGCTTTCTCTCTCAACTCTTGTTCCAGTGTTCACATTGGTGCTGTAAAGGCTAAGAGATAAAAACAACAGGAAAATGTATTTGCTCAAAGGACCTCTGTGTTAAAAATCCCAAGAAATTGTGACGCAATTCAGTTTTACTATTTTATTCTGTAATCACAGGTCTCTCTGACCATATGATGCCCTGGTGAATTCAGGAGGGCTACCCGTGGGTGAGGAAGTCTGCCTGTACCGAGCTGTGCAAAGCAACAGTTTGGGATTGATGGTGTGTCTTTGCAGCATCTCCTCATCTGTCCACATGCAATCCGTGTGGAATCCATGCACCTCTGTAGCCTGAGGCAGGGCACCGCCGTAGAATTGAGAGAGATCCAACTGCCCTTTGCCATCTGATTGCAGTCAAATCTCCTACTCAAATATATTTCTGTATTAGTGTGAAGGAACTTGGACTGTTTCAGCTCTTCTGCAATTGTAGAGTGAGTTCTAGTACTCAGGGTTGCAGTTCCAGCACTTTACAGCAGTTCAGATTTAGCAGGAAATATGAAAACAGGAGAGCCATTTCCAGGAACCCTTCTGGACTGAACTAATTGCGTACATACCCATTGACTGAATGAAATTAGCTGGATGACAATAGAGAGGGTGGGTTGCAAAAAGCTTGAGCTAACAATGTGGACTGTGAGGAAACACGCTCATTTATTTACAGTAGGTTTACTATGATATATTGGTCTCCACTAGGTTTCAACTTCTTTTATCTGTTGAAATTTTTCTAAATGTAATTTGAATAGACTTTTTTCTTAATCATATTTTATTTTACTGAATTATTTTCTTTTCCAACTCCTGCTCTGGTTTGGGTTGGATTTTGGAGGGATTTCTTTAGATACCGTATTCTTTTTTATCTTCACGTGAGGAAGATGTTTACGCACCACAGACTTACTCATTTGCAAGCACTAGCTCTGCTGCATGTCTGTGTTTTACTTTATGCATTTACCTTATGCATTATTAAAGATTTCACTTCAAAAGCCTGTGTAATTGGCTTATTTATGCCAAATCTCTGATTTCTTTAGTTTTATTCATACTTCTTACTTGTTCACAAACATACCTATTGTCTTCTATGTAACTAATCCCCCATTTCAGAAGTAAAAGAGTACCTCTTCTGGGTACAGCAATGTATTTATTAAGTCTATGGGAGTTTGGTTCATTCTTTAATATGTAAGTAAGATTTTAATCCCCTTTCCTTATGTTATGCAGCTAACAGTGCATGGCTGGAATTCTGTTAATACCTTAGGAATGATGGACCAAATAAACCTGCTTGTCACCTATTAGTATATGCATATGAGCAGGACTATGCCTATAAATCCGTTAGATGTAAGTGCAAATACCAAGTTTGGCATGACAAAAGAGTTAGAAGGCTGGACCAATAACAATTATTGTTACTAACATTTGTGTAGGACAGCATTTCCAGGAGTTATCCAGGATCTGAAAGAATTACGTTCAGATGACCAAATGATGGTCCGGTAGGAAACTTGAAGTGGAGCTTTTCCTTGTGTGAGCATGCCAGATAGACCAAAAGGCTTTTAATTTTAAAAAGACCAAATTTTATTGTACTATGAAGAGGGTTACTTAACACTAGGAAAACCTTGAAATGGCTAGGTGAGACAGGATATGGGTTTTATAAACCAATGTCATCCTGCCTACTGTATATTTATATGTATCCTTATTTCTAGGTTTGGTTTCAATTGCCTCAAGCTATATCCATGTTAACAGCTATTGTAGGGCAATAGGAGTGGTGTTGTAGAGCAAAATACTTGATACTGAGGCAGCGACGTCCACCCGTACATATTTCAGGGGGTTATTTTGGTCTCGCTTTTGTCTAGTCCTATGGACCGAATGACCGTTAGCTGGCAGAGCAGATGAGAGGTGCTCCTGGAAAATATTTTCTAGTTTAATTTCATCAAAAAGCAATCTAACTTGCATGTTCCATAACAACTTCATGATATGAATCAAAGCATGGTAAGTGTGGAAAATGAGGAAATTTGCTTTAAAAATGCACTTCTGAGACACTACAATGCTTCTGTAGATAGATCATGCTTACTTTCTGAATTGCAACAGGTTGTCCAATCCCCCCTGAAAACTGCTGTCCTCTAATGCGTTCTCTGTTCCCTGGGACTCTCAGGAAAGTCTCTGCTTCCACATGTGAGCATCAGGACCCCTATTCTTTGTAACGATCCTCTTGTTCTCTCCTCTTGCCACCTCTCACAAGCAGTTTTAGCTTTCAGAGCTTGAGTAGGCGCTGTTGGTTTCCAGGGAGAGAACTGCCTCCTCTATCCAGTGTTTCACCTGACCCAATTACTCTTTTTAAAGGACATACATAGTTTGAGAATAAATAAAGCAAGTATTGTCTGTGTCACAGACTGTATCACTGTATCCCACAGTACAAAGTTTGATCTGAAGACACAGACTGTATGGAAATAGCTGTATGGAAATAATCTGACCAGCAATGTTGTAAGTAGCATTAGAATTAGTGTAAGCACAGCGGAGGCAGGAAGGCCAGTGGTAACTCTCTGAATTGCAAGTTTGTGATTTTGGGACACAAAGCTTAATAAAAATACTATAATGACTTCTGTCATATGTTTATCTTTTTTTTTTCTTTTTTTTTTTCCTGTTGATAAATTGTCTGTCAACTTGATGTGTTTCAACAAATTTGTGGATTGCAATTAGTCAGCAAATGTTTGTTGTTAATATCTTCCAGGCATTGAATTGCTGACAAACTGTTTTCTGTCAGTGGTCCTTTAAGTATTTGCTATTCATTTTTTATATTTGCAGTTTGAATTGTTTTGACTGCATAATACGTGACAGTTTTTCCCCTGATTTGAATAGACATTGTAGGACTCGGTTTCCACATTGGCTCATTCAAAGTTGCATTTCCTGTGAAGTATTAATTTCATTTTTGATTATCATTCTCCCTAAATTGAAGAAACTTGGCTGAAGTTCTCACGAAAGTGAATTCGGAAGCAAACGTATTTAAATACAGCTTAGTTCCTATAAGTGAGCCTTTTTTGCTTGCTCAGTTCTTCAGTTGTGTGAACAAGCAATTCCTATGAAATTTGTGTTGTGTCTTGTTTATAAGAGGTTAGTATGTCCTATAACATTTTTCTTAAAGGCTGTTTACATTACTTTTGATGTATTGTAGAGGTTAATAATTGACTTTTCTGATTTGGACTCTCCAACTTTGTTCAGAATAAGTCTTTTCACCTGCCTAAAATAGGAATGTAGGAATTGTGCACTGAAAGCTGAAGTCAAAATGGGTCAAATGCACACGCTAAATGGCTATTTAAGTATTCACTGTGCGAATGTACTTTTTTTATATCGAGTTTATACTCTTTTGACAAATCCTTGAGTTCTTAAGGAATGATGGATAATGAATCCTCAGATGGTTTAAATTCATTGAACGGAGCTGGTTTTTGGAAAATAATTTTATTTAAAAGCAAGCAAAGAGGCCTTCTGATTATTGTTATAATAAGTAAGCAAATTATTCTTCTACAGTTCACTTAAAATATTTCAGTTACGGCAAAAACAGACTTTAAAAAATTATGAACCTTGCATACCAAAATTTGTGCACTTTTTTTTTTAATATCATTATCATAAGACTGTTAACGTTACATTTTTTTTTACTTGATTTTACGCTTTTGAGCTCTCAGGTTTGAATACTGGATCCACATTCTTGATGGTTTTCCTAGCAAAGAGAGATAGAAATGTGCTCATATTTCAGTGGAAAACGAGGTTTCAATGTAACTGCTTAGTATCAGATGTTGGGAACCGCTGGAGCTGAAAACCCTGTGTACCACTTGTGAGGTCCACTTTCAAAAAAACTTTGTACAGAAAACTTTTCACAGCAGCTTCTTTTCACGCTTTTATCAGGGTTTCAACTGATAAATTTCTAAAAGCAGTCTGTGTTCTTCCTAGTTTTTTCCTTCCTCACTGGGTAAATCCTCAGTTCTTTCCATCCTGTAACTAATAATGAAATTGAACTGTAATATTTCCCATTTTCTCAGTTTTCCAGGTTTACCAGGTATATCTTCTATTTACTTCTGTTTGCCAGTCATCAAGAACTAACATTCTTCACCCAAAACAATGAACCCTGGAGTGAGTCTGGTCTGAAAAGAAAATAAGAGGAACTCAGACATAGAGCTGGTGTCTGCCTTAAAGAAAAAGATTTTAGTGGGTTTTTTTTCCTTTTTTCTTTTTTAACAAAGTTAATTTTCCTAGTACTTTATATCCATTTTTATTTCAGCTATTTCTTGAAAAATACCATACTTACGCATGATATCAGTAAATAATCCTGTCAACTCATTTATGAAAGAGCTGTAATCCTAAATTTACAAACATATTACTAAGATTTCCCAGCTTTTTGGCTGGCAGATAAATATATCATGTAAACAAAATGCTTTCTTGAGCAATGTCCTATATCTGGGGAGAATATTAGAAATCGATAGCAATACAGACTGAAAATTAAGTAATGTGGTTAAGCACCTCTGAATGACGCC
Organism: Phaethon lepturus; assembly: GCF_000687285.1. NCBI lineage: Eukaryota > Metazoa > Chordata > Aves > Phaethontiformes > Phaethontidae > Phaethon > Phaethon lepturus. The sequence goes on along the minus strand of NW_010541108.1, from coordinate 131,356 downwards.
ATTTCAAAAGTTGATTAGAAATAAATATGCCAATTGCTATGGCGCCTATGTTTGAAATAGAAAGATGATTGTTCAGTTTATGTCTGCGAGAATGAGACTATCTTCAGAGCCATAGAGTATGTTGTGCATGGCTTGTCAAGAGGGACAAAAGAGTGGACCAGCATTGACACAGAAGCAGCAATAAGATGCTGCAGGCAAATTCGAAGAGAAACAAGTTAAAAAGATGTTAAGAGGCTCAAGATCCCCACTATTCAGATCAACTGGGCTAAAGATGAATAAAGAAAAACTGCCAAGATGTAAAGTGGATGACCAGATAAGATCATTTGATTCTGCTGAGAGTAAGATACTTAACCTACTAACCCAAGGTGATCAGACAACAAAATAATGAGGTGGCCATTTTAGACAGTCCAACATGGTCTGTTTCATTTAGGTACATAATTATCATAGAATCACAGCAGCATTTGCCATATTGAACCAGCACCAAATTCTCTTTGACACAGAAAACTATTCCTAGCTAGCAAGAATTTGGCATAAAACTAACAGGTCATGGATGAGGGTTGTTTTTTGGTGGTTTTTTGTTTGTTTTCTTTAAAGGCTGTATTCTCTAAAATTTACACCTGCAACAAACTTTCTTATGCCAGGATTCCTTCTGAAGAGAGTACAATTATTTATGATTAAAAAAAATATTTCAGAGTAGAAAGAAGAATTCATCTGATCCACCGTGTACTGTCCTGACAGCAGTTTCAGATAACCAGATAATTACTATTATTAGGATCACCATCTTGCTTAGAGAATTGAACACTGCTTTTCCTTTGGCTGTGCTGCCAGAGGTTTATTTTCAGGGAGTGCATGCCCTCCCTCATTCATCCCTGCGGGAAGAACAGGGATGTCAGATTAAGCCCTACTGTGATTTACGAATGCAAAATAGGCAAGAGAAGAGATTCTTGTGCTTTTGCAGCTCCTGTTTACGTCTATGTCAATGAACAAGAGAGATAAATTGTCAATATGCCCTTAAGGAAATTTCTCCTGATTTCCATTGTATAATGATTAATTTAATTCTCTGCATGAGTCTAAATACACTGGAGTTAAATGAAAAGACCAATCCTGAAAATGTGCTGAAACATCAATATTATCACAGTAATAGTAATTCCTTTTATAATTTGTCTAGAACTTTCCTAGGACTTTGAAACACAGAAAATCCTTGACTCTACCTTTTAAGAAAATTGTCCTGTCTCCATTGAACTTTGTAATATTTTTGAGGTTCTGAAGTGAGCAAGCTTTTACTTGTACCATACTTACCCAGATCAAGGTCTTGATGCAAATCAGTACCATAGATATGGAAGGCTTGCCTTGCACTCTCAGATTTCAGAGCTAATCCAGTGCTAATATGAATATCTTTATCTTTGTATGAATTTCCATTAAGTCATGTACTCATTTTTGTGGCTCTTTTCTGTCTATTTCATACTACCGGCATGATAAAATACCTATTTTGAATCAGTCCCTTCAACTGAAATAAACTGATGTACTCCACTGAAATAAGACCATTCCCCACTGGTGTTTTGACTGTGTCTTTTGACTGAGTAAAAGCAAAAAGTAAAAGGAAAGAATGCTAATTTTGCTTTATAAACTATATTGACATTTCAAAATTTATTTAGTTCAACTACTTCATTATTTTTCCTATGCTTAAAAAATATGAACACTTACAATCTATGGGTGGCAATAAAACCTTTGAGAAGCATGTCTAATAAAAGAACAGTAGCCTGTGAAATGTGCTGCTGTGGTGTGCAGTAAGTACAGTGGTTCACCTTGAACACTTCTTTTATTGAATACTTTGGGGCAAGGATGTCTGATTGTGTGTAAAAGCTTCTCATGTATGGTATGGAGACCTTGTGTGCTCCTTCTTTCATGCCCTTTTCCTCCTCCTCTTTTTATTCAAGGATGCAGCTGCCAGATACAGAGCTGTGCTCCTGTACAGTCTTCCCAGGAGGCCTTGTGAAATCAAGTTGCTCGCTGTGTGCCAGCATGGCTTTTGTTCCTTCGAAGAGACAGAGCTAGGAGCCTGCTTCCACTGACAAGATTGCAAGCAGACTCTGCTGGGGGAAAAAAAAAAAAAGTAAAAAAAACCCCAAACCTCTATTTTATTCACTGCACTGTTTCATCTTTTTAAGTAGCTAGCATCTGCTGCAGGTTGTGGCAGGGAAAACCTACAAACATCGCACTTGATGTTAATAAATGTGTTTGCCATTAAGTGGCTGTTGTAATGCTTTGCTTGTTTGCCTTTCTGTGTGCACTTTCATCCTTCACTGTAACACTACTGCTGCCTTGTAATTTGTCTCAGACATTTACATTGCTGGTTGCAGGTATACAAACATCTTAGATCAAGTAACTGCTCAGACACTTGATAAAAGGATCCGTTTAGGGTCTTGCCTATTCTGTCTGCCAAATTCAAGCACAGCTGTGATGCGTGGAATACAAACAGCCTTATAGTCATAGACCACATTTCACTTCTCCTTGACTCTTGACTGAATGGTACAAACCATTAAGGAGTTTATGTGAGATCTTTAGTGCGGCCGCTGATTTTTACCAGAGTCTAACAATGTCTCCTGTGACAGCTTTCCATCTCTCCAGAACAGCTGGAGCAGCTATTCCTAGAATCCTCTGAGTGAAGTCCATATTTCAAATAAGTGAAAGAGGATCATTTAACAGTGCTCTCGGTGGGTTGGCAGCCATTATCTCCTCCTGAGCATGCTTGCTGTAGAGAGAGAAGGCATCTCAAAACAACACATCTGCAGAGTTCTTTCAGCTTGTTGGGGAGATGTTTTCATATATATGGAAGGGACAGCTCTCCTCCCCTCTCAAAATTACCCTCTCTTCTTTTTCTGTGTAAAGTGTGACAACTTGATAATATCGTCAGACTTGTCTTGGAGAATGACTAATAAAAGTGCTTGCAACAATTTGGACCAAATCTGTATACAGAAGAGGATGCAGCCTGTGCTCTACTTTAGCAGCCTGTCTCTTTTCAGCAAAGCATACAAACGTATGCTCAACTCTCAGGGGCTTTAGCAGGACTTAAGCATATATTTGATAAGATTAATGCCATACTGAACTGAGTACTTGAGTGTGCGGGAGCCTGAATACAATATATGTATGAGGCGGGGAGGGGGATGAGAAGTCCTGCTCACCTCTCTGTTAGAGCTGGGCAAAGGTTTTACACTATGAACTATGTGAAAGGAAAGATGGGAAGATGTGGGTCCTTTAAAGATAGTCTTTCACATGGGCTCACAAATTTTGCCCTGCATGTTGTAGAAGGTATCATAGCAGGCAAACATTAGTGGAAGCTAATGTCCTTTCTCATAAGAGTGTCCTGCTTTTATTTAACAAAGCCGAAGACAATCAGTTATGGTAGTTCCCTCAGTTGCCATCAGTAATGGTAAGCTTAGTGTTCTGTAACTGTACTCCAGCTTACAGCAGCATGGTTATAGGAAATCATAGAATAGAATCATTTAAGTTGGAAAAGACCTTTAACATCATCAAGTCCATCTGTTAACCTAGAACTGCCAAGTCTACCACTAAACCATGTCCCTGAGTCCCGCATCTAACATGACTTTTAAATACCTCCAGGGATGGTGACTCAACTGCTTCCCTGGGCAGCCTGTTCCAATGCTTGACAACCCTTTTGGTGAAGAAACATTTCCTAATATCCAATCTAAACCTCCCCTGGTGCAACTTGAGGCCGTTTCCTCTTGTCTTATCGTTTGTTACTTGAGAAAAGAGACTGACACCCACCTCAATACAACCTCCTTTCAGGTAGTTGTAGAGAGCAATAAAGTCTTCCCTCAGCTTCCTTTTCTCCAGGCTAAACAACCCCAGTTGCCTCAGCTGCTCCTCAGAAGACCTGTGCTCTAGACCCTTCACCAGCTTTGTTGCCTTTCTTTGGATGTGCTGGACACCTCAGTGTCATTCCTATAGTGAAGGGCCCAAAACTGAACACATTATTCAAAGTGCGGCCTCACTGGTGCCCATCACTTCCCTACTCCTCCTGACCACACCATTTCTGATACAAGTCAGGATGCTGTTGGCTGCCTGGGCACACTGCTGACTTATATAGACTGTTGACCAACACCCCCAGGTTGCTTTCCACCAGGCAGCTTTCCAGCCGCTCTTCTCCAAGCCTGTAGGGTTGCATCAGGTTGTTGTGACCCAAGTGCAGGACGTGGCACTTAGCCTTGTTGAACCTCATATAGCTGGCCTCAGCCCATTGATCCAGCCTGTCCGGATCCCTCTGTAGAGCCTTCCTATCCTCGAGCAGATCAACACTCCCATCCAATTTGGTGTTGTCTGCAATAAGATCAGTTTGATGGTTGCAAAGCAACATAACCAAGGTAACTGAAATTAAATTCCCTGCATTGGAAACTGAACACTTTCTGTCATTCCAGCTTGTGAACTAACTTCCAGTGTTGATAACCTCACTAACATATGCTATTTTGGGCTGAAAGAAGATGCGTTGTTTGCATTGCCCCCATGTGTATTCTGCTCTGGCAGTCCTCTTCAGCTGAAGTTACTTCCTTTTTTTGTCAGGCTAGCCTCCAAGGGAGAGAGAGAGACTTTCTGTGCGTTTCAATTCAGCAGCGGCAAAAAAGCTTTTCATAGTGGAGCACATGTAAGTTATACGCTAAAGAGTGAGTGAGTAGCTAAAATACCTCCCCAATAATTACTTAAATTGACTTAATGATCTATGGATTAATAGTTTAGCGGTGTAGAAATATAACAAGCAGGGAACTTCTCAGACCTATGCAACACAGGAGTAAAAAAAGAGAGTAGTAATAGAAGAAAATAAGGCAGAAACTATATTGTATTGTAAGGGTCTGGGGGCATATCTATATCCTAATGGGAAATCAGGAAGCAAGATAAGGAGGGAAGGAAATTCACAACAAAATGACATGCTATGGATCTATGCTTGCCTTATATCCAGTTTCTCAGAAAGCACCTGAAGACTGATTCTTCAAAATTGCTTGTCTCCTTTGTACCAGAGAACAAACTCAACAGCAAAGGACATCTCTAACAAGTGTGGAAACGGCTCAGAGAGACCTGCTTGTCTCTTGCCACCTCTCGGATTCCTTGTAAATCCACTCTTTCTGGGATGAGACAGAGGGGACAGCTGTCTGCAAGCTGCAACAGTGGTAAAGGGCCAAGGGGACCTGGTAATTAGGGATGCATAATGCATGCAGAAGACCAGCATCCTGAGAAGGGGATCGTTACTTGCTTTTGCTTTGTCTTTTCACCAAGGCAAACATGAATTGAGCTCTCTTTTGCTATTATGTTCAGTTGCACTGGTATGTTCTTGCAGATGTTATAGGCAGTTCAGCTTTACTTCTGTCACCTTTCTTGTCTTGATGGCATGGCATGACATGAAGATTTACTTGTTCTTTGGGCTTATCCAGAGATCTGTAGATTGTAGCTAAATAACTAGAACTGTTCTTGCTTATTCCGAGAGAAAGGAAAGAAGAATCTTGAGCAGTGTCCTCAGTTCTTTTCTGCACTTTAAGCAGGGTTTGCCATCTGAGATTTTCTGACTGAGAATTTTCACTGTTCCAATTCAGTGTTTCAAGACACGTGAGTGGTAGATAGGATATGTTTTGTAAGGTGTAATTATCTCTTTTTAGCAATGAGCTCCTCAATTCTGCTTTGATTGTGATACCTCTACATAGCCTGATTAAATCAAAGCCAGGTTAGAGCATTAGGATTAAGGACATAAATTAATTGTAATTACATCAGAGCCAGCCAAATTAGCGAGTCATCAGTAATATAAGCAATGCTAAATGGCATCTAATTCTGTATAATAATTAATTGGGTTCTTCTACTAAATAAGACCCGACACATTGGTTCTTTATCAATGCACTAAAGGCTGGTTAGCCTTGGGCGCTTCTGACATGAAACAATTACACAGGTTCTAAAAAAACCAACATGTTTTTCCCCATTTTCATTTTAAGCTCCGACACCCTGCATTTACATGCTTCTCCTACTTTTCTATTAATTAGGTTCTTCCATTCTTGGATTTCTCTTATTCTCTGTGCCTGTCATCCTGGACAGCTGATTGCTAAAATTATGCTGCCCACAGAGCTTGGAGAGAAAGAGTCTAACAAGCTGGAAAGGGCAACCAGAAAATGACCAGTGCTGGTCATTTGACCAGAATGACTATTCAAGGGAGGGCTGATCTCTGAGGCAATATTAAAGCTGGATAAATAAAGGTAAAAAGGAGACCCTTCTCTAGGGGCGGTAAACAGCAAGAAGTTATTTAAAGGGACATCCAGATACACACTAAGGAACTCAAAATTCAGGCTGGATATCTAGCAATCCCTCCCGAGGGGGAGATGTGTGAAAATTGGAATAAAACCTCAAGGGAAGTGGTGGGATCATCAATATGCAAAAAACCCAATAGCAGACATCCTGTAGAGTACAGTCTTAAATTTGCAGGTGGCTGGGCTAGCAGATCAATAGGTCTTTATCATTTCTAACAGCAACAGTTCTGTTCCATATCTATTCTAGAGATGCTGCTGTTGGCTTCTTACCCCTGGAAGTGATTTGCTTCTCGTTTGTGTGACAGATGAAATGTGCTAGCTAGTCTCTCAGAACTGCATGGTTGCCCTCCTGCTGCTCCAAAAGCTTTCCAATTACAGATCCTGCACAAAGAAAAACATATTAGCTGTTCTGAGATCTTGGATGTAGTCTGGCTAACCTTTGTTCAGGGCAGGACTTCAAGGGAAGCAAAGCAAACCCAAAACACCTTTGAATTGCCAGGAAGTAGCTTGGCATCGCTCCTAGCAGTCACAGAGTACTTGAACAGGATTTACTGTAATTCTGGGTGCTATTGTACAGTTAATATTACATACCACAGATCTTCCTAAATTATTTTCCGGTTATATCATGGGTAAATTGAATTAATCTGTTGCATTTTGAATGGCAACATTTAGTATCAGTGCCACGTTTAGTATCAGCATTTTAGAAAACTGATTTTGGATATTAAACACAGAGTACCACCCTTTCTGGGTGGTTTTGCTCAGAAGGAGGTTACGAGAGCAGTCGAACTGAGACATAGTATTGTTATCTGCTCAGTTTTTCACTGTATTCATTCTTCATTCTTAGCTATTTACAAATATAGCAAGGACTGTACAAATCTGGGTTTGCTCACTGTTTGAACAATGCATCATTTTTCTCTCAGAGTGTGTCTGGGTTTGGAGACAGCTGATGGGGTGGTGTCACCTGGTGAAGTCAGAACTCTGGAACACGGCGAAGCTCACAGTTCCCTCTGCCTACTTGCAGAAACACATATCTCTGATGGAGATGATGCTTAAAAGGAAACTAAACCCATAATGCAGAGGTTTGAGGAAAGTCAAAAGGGGATCTGGAATTATACAGCCTGTAGGGAACAGTGTCTGGAGACAGACCACTTTTAAAGTTCATGAGTTGGTACTTCTGAGAGAAGTAGGCAGAGCAGATTTGTGACAAGTACTGTGGAGCGTAGCGCATTCTTCATCAGCTCTGTAAAAGTTAAGTTTTAGACAGATAATCATTTTACAAACAACTGGAATGGTTAAAGTCATTGCCTCCAACCTGCAGCTTACTTTTGTCCAACAGTTATTTAAGGTGAGTTTACCCTTTTGTGTCTGACTGCACTGAAGCAGATTAGGGAGCATTCACACATTCTTTTCCTCCAGCTAAGCAGCAAGAGAAAGGAAAAAAACCAAACCTGATTTAAACTGAGAAGTAATCAGGACAGCAAATCAACTCCAGCAAAGGACACTTGAATGTGCCCTTATGTGCATATTTGGATGAGGTGTTATGTCAATAGGCTTAACACAGTGTGCGAAGTTAACTGTCCGTATGACTTTATGGGTCAGGGACTTTGTGTTTTGCAGATGTAAAACTACAGGCCAACATGCTTCTGCATGGCTCTGTTGCTGTATGTGGGTCTAAGAGTGCCATCGCTAAAGATAAAAATGGTTACTCTGACTTTTGATGCAAGTTATACAGCTGACTATCACTATATGTCATTCTCCTTTTCCACATAAATTTTTCCTTACTTTTCAAAACAGTTAATTAAGATTTGATGGAAGAAGTAAATAGTACTGAAAAAATAATTCCGATAATAATATATCCCTTGTCCAGTATCTGCCATTTTCTTCTTAATGTCTATTTAAAGCTAACATCCCACTGATTTTAGTTTAAACTATTTCTGATGTGTTTTATCTTTTCTCTCTTAAATTATTTTTAAACATAACTCAGTGTTGTTGTGCTTTTCCTCTGCTTCCCTATGGAGAAGTACTCTTCATGTTCACTCACGCTATAGCAAGACAGAGTGTCTTTGTAACACATTTGCCTAATTGTCAGATATCATGAATTCAAGAAAAATGGTAGCTGGGGTGAGACCTATTCCTATTTGTTCTACATGATTTGCTCCAAAGATTGCTTGCTCCTGAATTCACCTAAGAGCATCCTACTTTCAGTTCCTGCCAGTGCCAGTTCTGCATGAAGTACAGCCAGTGTTATGGGATTTTTATAAATAAAATCCAGTGACATTCATAGCCCTGTAATCAATTACTTGGCCACTTGGCCAAAGATCTGTTGTACTGTAAATGTTTATACACTCAGAGTGCCTCAAGGCCTGCATAATCATTTGGCATACACCATTTGGTCCACAAGTGTAGCGTGGCCTTGCTTACAAAATGCGTTCGTGATGGCAATTGGTAGCTGCATACTCCAAATGTTCACAGGGTAATGGAAACGGTAAATTTAGTCCTGGCTATGACAGAATAAGTGAGTAATCTGAGAATCTTTTAAAAAAAAATGGTTTTTTACTGAAATATATGTTCCTGGGAAAACATACATGAATGGAGAGATACGGAAATATGTGCAGACACAGGCACATCTATACTAGAAATTACGTTTTTATGCATTTTAAAAAAAATCTAAAAAGGTTGATCATTGAACTTCATAATAATTGAAACACTGAATGCTCTGTGTTAAAATATGAGACATGTTATAGCATACATGTTTGGGAAATGCAACATAAAAGGGATAAAAAAGTTCCTGAACAAGCTGCGCCGCAGAGCATAAGACTGAGAGGAAAATAGGAAAAAAATCATCTATAAAGAAGAGTCTACCTCTAAGTCAAATTTGTTAGTGCTCTCTTGGCTTGCTAGCTGCCTCTTTCATTTCCAGTGTTATGGTGCCACAAGAACTGTCTTACAACTACTTGCAAAATGAAGAAAAGCTTTTTATGTTCAAACTATCTCTGTGTGGCAAGCTTTCAAAATTTTCTGCCACACAATACAAAGCTCCAATACTGAAAACAAAAATCTCTTTTTAAAACTCGTCTCTTCATTTCTTGGCACTTAACTAATTTTTATTGACATGTGAGGATAACAATATTGCACTTCTCAGTCAAAAAAAGAAGCAGAGCAAACAAATTAGAGATAGAAAATGAAAAGAAATGCATAAGATCTACATTAGGCAAAGAAAAATTGTGTATGTGGACAGGTGAAAATCTAGATCACTTCTCTAGGGATGAATTAGTAAGGTATCCATAGGTAACTTTGATCAGAAAAGCTTGTCATTAGTTGAACAACCTAAAAAAAGTCATCTCTAATTTAATTACAATTCTGCAAATAATGTAAAAACACTTTATGTTGGTAAAAAATTATAGTGTCTCTGGCAAAATGCCTGAATAAAGTACAGTCTATGTCCAAGTTTCATGATCATTCTAATATAAGGAAGTAAAGTATCGAAGCTTGAGTTTACTGTGGTTCAATGTATTTTATTCCAGCGTTAAATATCTGTCCTCCTGGCAGTAGAAGCCTGTTTCTTAACATCAAACTGTGCCTAGACTAGCAGAAACAACTGGTACTGGGAGGAATAGCAGTAGAGTCTTCTGATTCGACCTTAGGAGGCCTGGGCAAACTGCCACAGATTACATTTTAGCAGTCCAGGTAATAAAAAAATGTTTTTTCAGGTCTGCTATATCTGAACTTTAGCAGTTATTGTCCTGCTCTTAACAATGAAATGGAAAAGGCTTGTTATTCTTACACTTTTATTTCAGGTGCCTGTCTTTTCATTACCATGGAAATTACAGCTGTGAGCAGTATCATTTAAAAAAAAAAAAGGGAAATGCATATTTCTGAGTTTCAAATGGCTCCTTAAATTACACCACTTCAAGAAATTTCTCTCTTTGGTTCAACACAAGTTTATTTTATATATAAGCAAAGAGAGATACTACGTTAATTTAAATAGTTAACTATGCATAGCTAAGACTATCTTACACTTATCCTCGCTTTGGATCATCATCCATCTGGTTATCTTAAATGTACCCTAAGTACATTTCAGATCACTTGAGACATTTAGGGCATACTTTACAGAAGCTCGGGTGAAATGACTTGCTCAGATTCCTGTAGGAGGTCAGTAGTAAAAAAAAAGAATAGAATCCTCCAGTCCTCACTCCTAGATCTCTGTTCTAGCCATTAAAATCTTTTTACTTTGCAGCAATTTTATTTCACAAGACAGTATATATATGAAAACTTGAAATCCTAAGTTTTCCAAATAAATGAATAAGATTGTACTTAATAGTTGTGATGTTGGAAGGAATGAATCATGGTTTGCAGACTCTGTATTGTTGAGTCTTTTCCCTTCATTACTAACATTCTCTTGGGAAAGGCTTGCCTCATACATATTCAAATGTGCCACATCCTACATGGTCTTTTAATTTAAACCGCATTTTTCTTCTCTTCTTTCTGCGCCATGTTTGTTTTGTACATAACTGTGCATAATAGCAACTTGTAGAATTGTCCCTGGCAAATTGGGATTATAAACAGAAGTGAAAGCTGCAGGGACATGTCTTATATATTGCTTCAATCTTTCACTTTCTAGATAGGGTATCCCTCCTAAAAAGTAGTAGAACCCAGTCCAGTGGGAATCTTTTGTTCCCTGCTGGAAAAGGAATTTGAACTGTTGTTTGTTACCACGTGCTATGTGACTGTAACAAGATGAAATGTAAGAAAGAGGGAATCCCACGAAAAACCCTGTTGGATCTGGTTTTGTTTCAAGAACTGTTGAAGCAAATGAGATAGTAGGGAACCCTTCAGACTGGGGGAAAGATGTTCATGTAGTGAAAGAGCTGAGATAGATCTCAAGAAATTTGCTGTCTATTCCTGTTTCCTGTTATTGTAAACTTGGGCAAGTGGCTTCATCTGTATATGCCTCTGTTGCTAGTGTGCAACACGGCGACAGCCTCTTCTTTTGTCTGTCCTGCCTGTTTTGTATCTAAGCTTACTGGGGAAGAGACACTTATGCTACGCATTTTCTGAGGAGAGACTCTTCAGTAGGGTCCTAATCTCATCCAGGTTCTCTGAGTATTTCTAGTTGTGACAAAGATAGTAAAAACTCTTCAAATTTCTGCAGGGATACACATTGTGTTTCATAGCTGACTGTTATACTGTTGTAAGGCCAGAAACAGGCAGTGTAGTTACATGTGGAGGCTGTATAAGAATCCTGACATATTTGGTGCTTAATTTCTTTCCCTTGTGACCTAAGACTTTACATTTTTTATGAAAACAAAGTGGAATCAGAGAGCTGTGTCCTATACGCACACAACATCATTGCACTCCCCAGCTAGGTTTTCTCCAGGTGTTATGTACTTTTAAGAATCTTCCTGCTCCTCCTGATGATAGCCGCCATTAACATAAATGAGAACTGCATGCACGCTTGGAGGAGACAATCTATGCCTCTGGGCATGTTTAATTGCTAACAGACCAAGACTTCTTCCGTATAACATAGGGTATGCATAGAACATGGCAATAAAACTGAGAGGCAAAGGACTTGCTTAGGAAGGTGTGTACATTGCTCTGTGGGGAAGCTTTGCAGAACTTGGAAAGCTCTGCCAGCATGGAGAGAAACATAGATGGCAGGCAGGAGGAAATGTCGTGTTTGGGGAGCACATAGGCTATAGTATGTCTGTAACTGATAGTTTGGATTTCCTTTGTAGTATACAATCAAGGAATGCTGCTGAGAACGATTAGCTGTAGAAGCAAGATGTTAGCTTTTTTCTTTAAATCTCTTTTCCTTCCTGCATGAGGCTTAGAGGTTGCTGTGCTGCCTCTTACTCTGACTTTCCAGTGACCTTGCATTAGGTTGTAGTGAAGAGGAATAAACTGAGTCAAGGCAAGATTAAAAGGCGTATCATTATATTTGAGGGAGTGGAAATTGAGTGCTAGGAAAGTGCAGAAGGGTCTAGTGCCTGTGCTCCAGTCCTAACTCTGACTTCCCCTGTAACTAGTTTGATTCACATTAGATTCCACTCTTCAGAATAAAGAAAAATATTTGTATTTTTCTTTTAAATGTTTCTATCCCACAAAATACTGAGTAACTTCTCACAAATAAGGCTTAAATGTAAACATATGATTAGCAGCAGAGTGGTGAACTAAAGAGTTAGGGACAGTCCTCACGGATAGCTACATTACGGGACCTGTGTTCTGGGGGATGAGCACACCCTGAGGTACTGTGCCATACCGAGTTTCTCCTGAAGTCATCCAGAGTTAAAGACCAAAGGATTGAATGTTATACAATAAAGTTGAATACAGAGAAATGAACATAACTTGATCTAAAGCACATTAAAGGCTTCTCTCTCTATCATTAGAAAGGTTGGACCACCTCTTAACGTCACAGGTACAAAGCTATCCTAACAGTAACGTATTTACCTATAAAGAAGAACCAGGACCTTTCAGCCATACTGAGTGTTTTAGTCCCGGTATACTGCCCCGAGGTCTCTGTACAAGTAGGAAGAGGATGGCACAACTGTGGCCTCTCCACACAATCGCGACTTGCAGGGCCAATGGCCATTGATACTAGTTAGAGAAACCTTTTGGAAGCTGTAATTTATACCATTTATGTTCAGTGCACGGTTAATCTATGAAGTGAAGGAAAACGAAGGCAATTTAGATCCATTCGTCCATAAAATAGGTCACCAAAAAGCTGGTTTAATATGGCACTAGTAAGAGCACAGCCGCAATGAGATAGTGCTGGAATGCGATCAAATGGATGTATATAATTTCACGTAAACAATGAGGTGGCTTTTAGTGGAATTTCGTAAAGAACGATATTGGATCAACAATGAGCCACATTCTAGACCATTTAATGAATACACTGTGTTTAACATTGGGAATGGAAGTCTGCATATGCCTGTAGCTGATTTCTAATTAAAGAATAGAAGGTTCAGCTGAAGAGCAGAACTAAGAAACGTGCATTCCGAGCATGAGGAATAGCCTACTCAGTGATGCATTATTATAATTCTTTCTCTTGGATATCCTTTTAGTTTTCTGAAGTTAAATATGATACATATGGGAAATAGATTGAAGTACATTAATTGCCTTATTCATCACATCATTAAAATTATAGGTCTTGCTGCAGACGAGCTGCAATGTCTTATTGTGTTTCTGGTACACATCATTAATAAAAGCACTCCTGCTAGTGGTATGCAAAATGTACTTTCTAAATAACTGTACAGTGATTTGGGGCTCACTTATGCAACATATTGCTACAAACTATTGTAATACCCCTGGCACTCACTTAAACTCATTGGGCTAGTGATGGAATTAATGAGGCTGGTGCTGCTGCAGTATGCTGAGCACGCTCAGCTCCTCCGCTGCTCTTTGTCTGCAGCGAGGCTCTTGTCTTCCCGAGCTGGCTGCCGCTCTGTCTCCAGGGCTGAGCCTGGGATCAGATAATGAACAGCCTATCGGTGCAGCGGCGGGGGTAGGGGGTGATGGGAGAAGACTTATTATTCCTTCACTCTCAAACAAAACAAAATCATTGAACTGGCAGGGTCATTAAGGACCCTGGGGTTGTCATGGAAACGACCTTTGGGGGTTTATGGCTGTTAATGCATGACTGACTGTCTGTATTATATGTGTGTGGAAGGGGTCACCGTTTTCTTGGTGGCTTCTAAAAAAAGCTGGATTGGATGGCTAATGTTCAGAAAGGAATCTCTGTGCTCGCTGGTGTGACTAACTATTTTGAATGTAGCAGACTTTGAAGGGGGAGTGGGAATGAAAAGTTTTACTGACAAATATTTAGACAGAAACATAATTACTCTTGAATTTTGTTTCAGTAGCAATGCAACTTTATTTCCAAGTTTCAGGAAATAAAGTCGGGTTCCCTCTCCTTTTAAGGCATTTAAAAAAAAAACGTGAAAGCAAATAGTGTTGCTTCTGATTATTTCAGGATAGCAATCCAGAGCACTACCTAGGAACTGGCAATAAATTTGAGAGCTATCACAGCCAGAGAGAAAAAATGTTAATGTACACATCTAAGAAAATCTTCTTCATCCTCACACAGAGTTCCCGTACAACCTCGGGCAAGTCTTTTAACTGTTGGTCCTGTTAAAGTCAATACAAACCACCAATTGACTTTCAATTTGTAATAACAACATTTGTTGAAAACAAAGGGTATTTTAAAAATATGATTTTGAGGCTGCAAGTACCCAGAAAGAGAATTTACGGCAAAAATGCACCAAACATCAATTTTGCCTAGTTTTTTACACTCTCAACTGGAAGTCATCCTGACGTTTTGCTTTATCAGCCACTTTCTACTGGTGGATTAACAATTAGATGGTTACACTTCAGTTTTCAGTAGAGACTACAGCACTTGTCTCTATATGAAGAGATAAAAGAAGGGGGAGGAGGAGACAAAGAGGCAGCAAAGCAGGGATAATATTAATGATTCCCTTTGCAGGCAGTGAGGAAATACCAACCACCCAGAAGCCAGAAATACTAAGGAAGAGGAACATTGGTAGCAATTTTTTAATCACTTTTTTTAATCTTATGGCATTTAATATGTATTCAGTTTGACTCTTCAGATCTTTGTTCCTGCATGAAGTTTTGTGTTTACAGTACATTGACAAAGGAGCTGGATTCTTCTTCCCCCACACATTTGTTGGATAAATGAGTGTGATTGCCAAGTTAAAACTGGAGGTAGAATTTTACTTAACTCATGTTGTAGAGGAGGAAGCCTAAGTTTGGCCATGTTGAATTCAGTACCCTTGATTTCACAGATTCTTTTTTTTTAATCGTTTCAGGGAAATCAGATAGTCTTTCTTGACTCTAACCTCTCTTCCGGAAAGTAGAAATATTCACGCTTTTGTATTTCATACATAACTTGTATTAAAGATGATAAGCTACTCCAGTAATACATCAGAAGGCCTGTACAAATATCCTTGACAGCACAGTCAATAACAGGATGCTAAGCACAGGCACTTCATGACCTTATAACCCATCTTCCCTCCTATTTGGGCAGCCTCAAAAGTTTCTTAGAGTGGTTGGGCACAGCAATACAATGACAAAGTTACTGTAGTTCGTAATGTTATGAGTTGTATTGGTATGCTTGATGTATTTCAGAAATTCTGCTTTCTTCTAAGTGGAGTGGTTACAGCACATCTTTGTTAAATAGATTAAGAAGATAAGAGAGTAACATTGAATCACTGAATCTGTTTGAGCTATGGTTGAACTGGAGTAATTAAAAAAGGAACTGCTTTTATTTATGTTGATGGTCGTGTTGAAAATATTTAATTAAACTAAGGGAAAAACAAATTTGAAGAGGGTCTTACTGGGCTTTGTTTCCCCTGACTATATGTCGACTGCTAGTGTGGGATTTGAGGCTTTCTGGCCACAATTCTCTTCAGTGTTGTCTTGAATTTTTATATCTCCTTGTACTGAAGGGAAAATAAATTGTGAAAGCTCAAGATTTGATTTAGTCAAGCTCAGTGTCAAATGTGTTTAAATGCAAAGCTTTGCATTAGCCCGAATTCCCTTGAACTGGAGCAAATGCACACTGAAAGCTTGTAGACTTTAAGAAATGTTGATTTGACATGCCAACCACCTGTGACACTGGATGTAATGTCTTCTTTATATCTTGTCTCCCCTCCTTCTTTTTTGTCTTCTCTATTTCTGTTGCTCTTCCTGCTCCTCCGAGCATTCCTTGCCTCTGCTTCTCCAGGATCTCCTCTCCCCCTGCACTGCACCCCGCCACCATCTGCAGATTTGGAAAGTTAGAGAATTGGGATAGGTTACTTTGCTCCCGTCTAAACTGAAAATAGCACATTAGCTAAGAAATGCATATTGAAGTTCATCTTGAGCACCTTATCAAGGTTAGTTTGTTTTCTCTCATCTTGTATTTAATCAAATTCCCACCAATCACTTTGATATCAAGGCTAACAGTATGTTGGGTTTTTCTTAAATCTGGAAGGTACAGTAAATGTCTGGATGTTTGTTGATGAAATATATTCCTAACCTGAAACCAGTCTCTGAAATTGATTTTTCTGTGCTAGGTAGACTGAAAGAAGTTTGATGTACATAATTCTTATTAGATAACTACTTTTTTACATTTGTTGAGAGACTCTTAGTATTCAGAGATTATCAGATATCGCTTAGAATATTTTAACGTATTTTACTTATTATCTCTTATGAACATGGTTATAGAAATAAAGAATTAGAGAAATATTCCTTTGTCCAACGTTCTACAGATTGCCCTATATTTCAGTGCACTAACTTTCTGCAGCCTCCTACCCTATTTTGGGTAAATGTGGTATCTTTCAACAGTTGAATAATTTGGAGCATAGAATATTACAAGACTTGTTTTGCTTTTGTCAGTAATATTTTCCACTCAGAATTTAGTTCAGCGAGAGTTTCAGTAAAGGACTCACGAAGGATAAAATTTGAATCAGGAGAAATTAGTTAGAGCCACAGCTACCTCTGATGTAAACTGGACTAACTCTATAGATTTCTCCTGAACTGTGCTCATTTATACCAGTTGAGGATCTTCATTGCTATTGCACTTCCATGGCAGCCCAAGGGGAACTCAACACAGGAGTACTATACAAGCCAACCAGGATCAAAAAAGTAGATGATATTAATTTTCTTACTCAGTCTACAGGGATTACTTTTGTAATTACACCAGGTTCTGAAACCGCCTTAGATTTGTTCAGTGCCAGGGAACCTGAATTTACATCAGATGCTGCGTAATTCGTATGGCAACTCATATAATGAGTTAATTCAGGGGTGTAATGTTTAAAAAAAGGCACATGAAGAACATCAGGAATGTTGGAATGAAGAAAAGGCTCTTCAGCCCATTGAGGCTCATTTCTTTTAATGTTGTTTTCTTTGAAATGGTACTGATTGTTTTTGAAGGACACAAGAGAACCTTAAGTTCCTTGCCTCTGCAACATTTCTTGGTCAAAGAGCATCTGAGACTTTATTCTTTCTGGGATAAGGAATTCCAATGTCAGGTATGAAATTATTCCTTTCCATTTTACCCACTGTTTCAGAATGTGTGCTTGATTATCTCTCAGCAACAGCCATAATCTTAAAATCAGATATATTTCAATTAATACAGTCCTCTTGATCCTTTCTCACCTTTCAGATTATAAGGATTAAGTACTATATTTATACTGTCATTGCTTCTGTTCTTGCAGTCAACGGAGTCATCACTTTTCTCTGTACCTTCTCACATGTTATAATGTCTACTTTGGTACAGCTGGCTTGAAAGGTTCACTGGTAATCTGAACAGAGTTTCTGGCCTGTTTCCATGTCTTTGAATAATGAGGATATTTAGCACTGTTAAGAAAATATTTGTGTTTTGCATTTCAAGTGTTACTGGGCTGACGTGCACTATAGGGGAAATCCACCTCACTCACACAAAGCCAATGTCATCAGGCTCTCAAATAGACTCATAGTGGAGGCAGGGAGGTGAAATTCAAACATCCCAATCTATAGGCAGGTCACAACAGGGTTATGACAAGGGATCTTGACATCTGTTATTTCATTCCCGAGGCTGGGGAAAAAAGGTTGGGGCCACTCTGTGCTGCTGGGTTGGTCCCTAGGATTCCTTCCTTAATTTGCCTTCCTATTGCCTCCACTCTGCCAATTTACTCAGGTCTGAAATTAAGTTCCCACTTGTAGCATGCAGGATGTGAGAATTTGGATAGTGTGCCAGATCATAATATTCTATGCTGCTCCGTTGTCTGCACAAGCTGATAAGAAGGGCCTTTGTTTTCATATGAACCCTATGTACCTACCATTTGCAAGAAAAGACCACTCTTAACAACAGAAAACAAGTGCACGTTTCCTTTTAAAACTTGAGTATGTGGCTGAGAGTCAGTTTTTATCCAAAAGAAACAGAATTAGGTGGACTGAGTCCATTTAAAAAATTACGTATCACTTTTCAAAAAGATTGTTGATTTAAAAAAAAATTAATTTGCATTGAAAATGTTTGCTGAAAATAATATGCACCAGAAGCCTACTTTTTAATTCAAATATTGTTGGGTTGGTTTTTTTCAAAAGTCCATTTAAAAAATGTGATTTACCAAAAGCCTGTGAAGTAAGAGTTGAAACATGATGTCATATTCAACAGAGAATTTATCCATTCGGCAATAGAATATACCAGGGCAAGTATTTGCTATGATAATTTGAATGACTTTTAATCTAAAATACATCAGATCAACAAGTCCACACCGAAAACCAGGGTTAATTTCTTCATTTAGGTGAGAATAAATCGGTAACGGAGAAGACAAAGTGGCTAAATTGCCTGTATGAGTCATCTGGTATAAACCATTCTCCACACTGTAGCTAGGCACTGGGCGTCTGCACAGTATAGTGTGGGAGGCAGCAAAAGATGAAGTATTTGTTTTTGTCAGAATTGTTGGATACACTTGGAAGACTCAGGAGCTGAGGAGCAAAGGAGAAAGGAGGCACCTGAGCTTAATTTAGTAGTAGAACCACGTCACACAGGTGGATAATTATTTCATCATTGTTAGTGATCCATGCATCGAAAAAGGACAGTGCTAGCTGCCCGGAACGCAAGTGGGTCAACTCTCACTTATCATCAGACTCTGCAGCGTAATTGCCTAGGAGTGATCATGGGGAGTTTCTCTCTCACATTATTTCTGTACTTCTCAAAATCCTCTTCACTTGTATTATCCTGAAAAAAAATTTAGGAGACAATGTTTTTACTGTATTCTTCCTTTTCGAAGTCATTCATAGAAATTCTAAATGCTGCCTGTTTTAGTTCAAAGGCCCAAGGCATCCTGATGCCTACCTTTTTTCTCCCTGAGTGTTTTCTTTCCTGTTACTCCCTCCACCACAGTACCTATTTCTTACCAGGTTTTTTATCTAAACTCAACCCTTGGTTCCAAGATTTCTCTAATAGCTTGTTTGAAGACAAGGGAAATGTGGTCGTTCTAATTTTTCTGGCCTTCAGTACAGCATTTGATATGGTGCCACATGGGAAATTATCGGTGAAGGCAGGCGAGATGGGGATTAGTGCAAGAACTGTAAAGCAGATAAGACACTGGTTAAAAAGAACTGACAGAGGGTTGTGCTGAAAGGGGAAGTAAGGCTACAGGCAGGTAGGTCCTCAGGGACCACTCTTAGGACTAATCTTAATATTTTCATTAATTACCCAGGCACAGAAAATGGGTATGAGGTAGTGAAAGCTGATGAGGGATGGATAAGGGAGGCACTGCCTACAAGTAGGAGGAGAAGAATATTACAAAAGAGTTGGATGCTGATCTATATTAACAGAGGTGGGATTTAATTTAATGTTCAAATTGTAAAGTAAGAATTCATAGTAAAATGTAGAAGCTATACAAATGGAAATAATGGGGGAAGCAAAAATTCCAGGTGTTTTAGTTGATCACAGTAGAACTATGAGTCACCAACGCAAAAGAGTTGTGGAAAAAGTGTGATCTGCGGGTGTTTCTGTAAAACAATTCATATGGGCAAGCACTGATAGCATTGCAGTAAGTTCAAGTAAGATTTCTTTCAGAATGATGAGTACATTGGTCTCTTAAGCAAGAAAGATGATTTCAAGTTGTAACAGAAAAGGTTTCCTGGGATGAACAGGGAAATGTATATCCTACTCCATAAAAAAAGGGAAAAAAAACTTGATTTGTTCAGCCTAATAAAATGATTGCTTTTTCTGCTACAAGGAAAGGCCAGAAAAGGAAAAGGACTATTTGGCTTTAAAGATAACAGTGATACAAATACAAATGGGCATAATATGTTTTAGAAATCAGAAGGGTTGTTATGAAGCAGTTGTCCTAGGATAATAAAGGGGTTGAGAAATTTTGGTGGTTTCTAAATGAGGTTGGATAGCTAGATTGCTTTATGATTGCTTCTAGACTCATCTCTGAAACAAAGTCCCTTCCTGTTCAAGATCAGCACCATAACACCATCCTACTAACACAAAGACTAATCATATGAAGTCATCAGGAAGGTTAGCAAACTAAAACTTTGAATGTCTCTGTAGTTACAGTTTTCTTTACTTAGGTGGGACTTCAGTTTGACAGGAGTAAGTTGAAGACATAATTTACAGCTATAGTTGAAATATGGCTCAAATAGATATTCTGTCTTATATGCCCTATCATATTGATAAGAAAGAAAAAGGAAGTCAGAGAAGAAATGAAGGTTAGATTCTGATTAATTTAAAATAAATATTTTAATTAGTATGCTATTTTTTGTTGTTGTTGTTTTTATTGCCTGACTTAAAAAACTGGTCAAAGTATCATGCATGTGTACGGAACAAAAAAAAAAAAAAATCAGGGAAAATATTTAGTAAGTACGAGAAAGTGAGAATGGTTTTCTTGTAATAAATCTAGTAGAGAGGTAAGAGGATTTGTAAAATGGTACCTATTTTGTTCTAAATAGTGGTTTATTTCTTATACTTACAGATTCCAGCTTCCAGCCATTGTCAGGTCCACTTGGGCAGTCATTCTCTGGAGCTGACATGTTGATGTTTTCAGTCTTGTCTAGTACTAGAGGCCTGATAAGCCTGACTTGTTTAATAACCATATTTTTTCAGCACCAGACCATGGTTCTTGCATTATAGATCTTTTCCTTTTTCAATTATTTTCAGTGAGGAAATTTGAACATTTCTCTTTAATTTTCCATTTATAGACTGTAATGAGGACTGAAAATGGTGGTGAGATGTTAAGACAATAGGATTAGTGACAAAAAGTAGTTAATCTATCCTAATTCAGTGGCTGTAATAATGGTTTGTGAGATCTTGAAGAGTGGCATGAATGGGTAAGAGCCTTGAACGTTGTAAGCAAGGAAGGACTGGTGCAGGAAGCAATGATTTCAACAGACACTGATTTGGAGCTGTTACAACAGAAGTTTTTGTAGGAGTTGTGTACGTTCCTTGCTCTTGTGTTAAGCCAGCATATCTTCCTGACACTTTTTCTTTCCCTCTAAAATCATAGCATCTTTCAAATTTGGCCTCACAAAGACATTAAGCGAATATGTGGGGGAATTCTAATAAAATGTATTTGAATTGGTACAATTACCTAGAAACCTGCTTGCACTGAGTCCTACTCTGTATTCTGTTGTGAAGAACACAAAAGGGATTGTCCATGAGAATAGGGGAGTAAAGGCTGAGTCTCATGGATTAAAATCCTTCCTGTTCCCCATGAGGATAACAGATGGACTCTTTTCTTCAGACTCACTTGCTGTTTTGAATCCAGGCAGTGGGGTCACCCCTCTGGCGGCGGTCCAGTCGGCAGCAGCAGATCGGCTGCGTGGGGGAAACGGCACACTCCTGCACATAGACAGACACACGTGTTCGCTCAGAGCGAGAGACCAAGAGCAGCCCTGCTGCGTACGACAAAGCACGTAACGCCCTGAAGTTCAGGTCTCAGGAGGAGGACAGAAGTAAGATCATTGTCTTTACGAGTACCTTGGCTGAGTGCAGGTAGTGCAAGAGGACCGAAAAAGCAGAAACAGTATGAG